>NW_027476630.1:0-169675 GCF_051020955.1 Megalopta genalis
CAAATCAATGCGATGTAGAAGGTTTACCTTCAAATCCATGCACAACAAATGATTTAGCTTTAGACACTTGGGATATAAGTGAAATAGCTTCAAATGCAGACGATCAAACGAGTTAGCTTCAAGTCCACGCGAAACAAGTGATTTAGCTTCAGACACTTGCGATATAAGTGATATAGCTTCAAATGCAGGAGAAACAAACGAGTTATCTTCAAATCCATGCCATGCACTTGATTTAGCTGAAAATCAATGCGATGTAGAAGGATGAGCTTCAAATCCATGCAACACAAATGATTTAGCTTCAAATACTTGCGATATAAATGATATAGCTTCAAATGCAGGCGAAACAAACGAGTTAGCTTCTAATCCATGCGAAACTCATGATTTAGCTTCAAATCAATGCGATGTAGAAGGTTTACCTTCAAATCCATGCTTAACAAATAATTTAGCTTCAAACACTTGGGAGATAAGTGATATAGCTTCAAAGGCAGAAGATCAAACGAGTTAGCTTCAAAATTCATGTGATAAACTTGATTTAGCTTCAAATCAATGCGAAGTAGAAGGATTGGCTTAAAATCCATGCAACACAAATGATTTAGCTTCAAATACTTGCGATATAAATGATATAGCTTCAAATGTAGGCGAAACAAACGAGTTAGCTTCTAATCCATGCGAAACTCATGATTTAGCTTCTAATCAATGCGATGTAGATGGTTTACCTTCAAATCCATGCTTAAAAAATGATTTAGCTTCAAACACTTGGGATATAAGTGATATGTCATCAAATGCACACGATCAAACGAGTTAGCTTCAAAATCCATGCGATAAACTTGATTTAGCTTCAAATCAATGCGAAGTAGAAGGATTAGCTTCAAATCCGTGAAACACAAATGATTTAGCTTCAAATACTTGCGATTTAAATGATATAGCTTCAAATGCAGACGATCAAACGAGTTAGCTTCAAAATCCATGCGATAAACTTGATTTAGCTTCAAATCAATGCGATGTAGAAGGTTTACCTTCAAATCCATGCTTAACAAATGATTTAGCTTCAAATACTTGCGATATAAATGATATAGCTTCAAATGCAGGCGAAACAAACGTGTTAGCTTCTAATCCATGCGAAACTCATGATTTAGCTTCAAATCAATGCGATGTAGAAGGTTTACCTTCAAATCCATGCTTAACAAATGATTTAGCTTCAAACACTTGGGATATAAGTGATATAGCTTCAAATGCAGACGATCAAACGAGTTAGCTTCAAAATCCATGCGATAAACATGATTTAGCTTCAAAGCAATGCGAAGTAGAAGGTTTACCTTCAAATCCATGCTTAACAAATGATTTAGCTTCAAATACTTGCGATATAAATGATGTAGCTTCAAATGCAGGCGAAACAAACGTGTTAGCTTCTAATCCATGCGAAACTCATGATTTAGCTTCAAATCAATGCGATGTAGAAGGTTTACCTTCAAATCCATGCTTAACAAATGATTTAGCTTCAAACACTTGGGATATAAGTGATATAGCTTCAAATGCAGACGATCAAACGAGTTAGCTTCAAAATCCATGCGATAAACTTGATTTAGCTTCAAATCAATGCGAAGTAGAAGGATTAGCTTAAAATCCATGCAACACAAATGATTTAGCTTCAAATACTTGCGATATAAATGACATAGCTTCAAATGCAGGCGAAACAAATGTGTTAGCTTCTAATCCATGCGAAACTCATGATTTAGCTTCAAATCAATGCGATGTAGAAGGTTTACCTTCAAATCCATGCTTAAAAAATGATTTAGCTTCAAATACTTGGGATATAAGTGATATAGCTTCAAATGCAGACGATCAAACAAGTTAGCCACAAAATCCATGCGATAAACTTGATTTAGCTTCAAATCAATGCGAAGTAGAAGGTTTACCTTCAAATCCATGCTTAAAAAATGATTTAGCTTCAAATACTTGGGATATAAATGATATAGCTTCAAATGCAGACGATCAAACAAGTCAGCCACAAAATCCATGCGATCAACTTGATTTAGCTTCAAATCAATGCGAAGTAGAAGGATTAGCTTCAAATCCATGCAACACAAATGATTTAGCTTCAAATACTTGCGATATAAATGATATAGCTTCAAATGCAGGCGAATCAAACGAGTTATTTTCTAATCCATGCGAAACTCATGATTTAGCTTCAAATCAATGCGATGTAGAAGGTTTACCTTCAAATCAATGCTTAACAAATAATTTAGCTTCAAACACTTGGCATATAAGTGATATAGCTTCAAATGCAGACGATCAAACGAGTTAGCTTCAAAATACATGCGATAAACTTGATTTAGCTTCAAATCAATGCGATGTAGAAGGTTTACCTTCAAATCCATGCACAACAAATGATTTAGCTTCAGACACTTGGGATATAAGTGAAATAGCTTCAAATGCAGACGATCAAACGAGTTAGCTTCAAGTCCACGCGAAACAAGTGATTTAGCTTCAGACACTTGCGATATAAGTGATATAGCTTCAAATGCAGGAGAAACAAACGAGTTATCTTCAAATCCATGCCATGCACTTGATTTAGCTGAAAATCAATGCGATGTAGAAGGATGAACTTCAAATCCATGCAACACAAATGATTTAGCTTCAAATACTTGCGATATAAATGATATAGCTTCAAATGCAGGCGAAACAAACGAGTTAGCTTCTAATCCATGCGAAACTCATGATTTAGCTTCAAGTCAATGCGATGTAGAAGGTTTACCTTTCAATCCATGCTTAACAAATAATTTAGCTTCAAACACTTGGGATATAAGTGATATAGCTTGAAATGCAGACGATCAAACGAGTTAGCTTCAAAATCCATGCGATAAACTTGATTTAGCTGCAAATCAATGCGAAGTAGTAGGCTTAGCTTCAAATCCATGCGAAAAACAAATGATTTAGGTTCAGATACTTGCGGTATAAATGATACAGATTCAAATGCAGACGAAACAAACGAGTTAGCTTCTAATCCATGCGAAACACATGATTTAGCTTCAAATCAATGCGATGTAGAAGGTTTACATTCAAATCCATGCTTAACAAATGATTTAGCTTCAAATACTTGCGATATAAATGATATAGCTTCAAATGCAGGCGAAACAAACGAGTTAGCTTCTAATCCATGCGAAACTCATGATTTATCTTCAAATCAATGCGATGTAGAATGTTTACCTTTCAATCCATGCTTAACAAATAATTTAGCTTCAAACACTTGGGATATAAGTGATATAGCTTGAAATGCAGACGATCAAACGAGTTAGCTTCAAAATCCATGCGATAAACTTGATTTAGCTTCAAATCAATGCGAAGTAGTAGGCTTAGCTTCAAATCCATGCGAAAAACAAATGATTTAGGTTCAGATACTTGCGGTATAAATGATACAGATTCAAATGCAGACGAAACAAACGAGTTAGCTTCTAATCCATGCGAAACACATGATTTAGCTTCAAATCAATGCGATGTAGAAGGTTTACATTCAAATCCATGCTTAACAAATGATTTAGCTTCAAATACTTGCGATATAAATGATATAGCTTCAAATGCAGGCGAAACAAACGAGTTAGCTTCTAATCCATGCGAAACTCATGATTTAGCTTCAAAATCCATGCGATAAACTTGATTTAGCTTCAAATCAATGCGAAGTAGTAGGCTTAGCTTCAAATCCATGTGAAACAAATGATTTAGGTTCAGATTCTTGCGGTATAAATGATACAGCTTCAAATGCAGACGAAACAAACGATGTAGCTTCATATCTATGCGAAACACATGATTTAGCTTCAAATCAATGCGATGTAGAAGGTTTACCTACAAATCCATGCTTAACAAATGATTTAGCTTCAAATACTTGCGATATAAATGATATAGCTTCAAATGCAGGCGAAACAAACGAGTTAGCTTCTAATCCATGCGAAACTCATGATTTAGCTACAAATCAATGCGATGTAGAAGGTTTACCTTCAAATCAATGCTTAACAAATAATTTAGCTCCAAACACTTGGCATATAAGTGATATAGCTTCAAATACAGACGATCAAACGAGTTAGCTTCAAAATCCATGCGATAAACTTGATTTAGCTTCAAATCCAAGCGTAGTAGAAGGATTAGCTTCAAATATATGCAACACATATGATTTAGATTAAAATACTTGCGATATATATGATATAGCTTCAAATGCAGGCCTAACAAACGAGTTAGCTTCTAATCCATGCGAAACTCATGATTTAGCTTCAAATCAATGCGATGTAGAAGGTTTACCTTCAAATCCAAGCACAACAAATGATTTAGCTTCAGACACTTGGGATATAAGTGATATAGCTTCAAATGCAGACGATCAAAGTAGTTAGCTTCAAGTCCACGCGAAACAAGTGATTTAGCTTCAGACACTTGCGATATAAGTGATATAGCTTCAAATGCAGAAGAATCAAACGAGTTATCTTCAAATCCATGCCATGCACTTGATTTAGCTGAAAATCAATGCGATAGAAGGTTCAGCTTCAAATCCATGCGAAACAAATGATTTAGCTTCAAACACTTGGGATATAAGTGATATAGCTTGAAATGCAGACGATCAAACGAGTTAGCTTCAAAATCCATGCGATAAACTTGATTTAGCTTCAAATCAATGCGAAGTAGAAGGCTTAGCTTCAAATCCATGCGAAACAAATAATTTAGGTTCAGATACTTGCGGTATAAATGATACAGCTTCAAATGCAGACGAAACAAACGAGTTAGCTTCATATCTATGCGAAACACATGATTTAGCTTCAAATCAATGCGATGTAGAAGGTTTACCTTCAAATCCATGCTTAACAAATGACTTAGCTTCAAATACCTGCGATATAAATGATATACCTTCAAATGCAGGCGAAACAAACGTGTTAGCTTCTAATCCATGCGAAACTCATGATTCAGCTTCAAATCAATGCGATGTAGAAGGTTTACCTTCAAATCCATGCTTAACAAATGATTTAGCTTCAAACACTTGGGATGTAAGTGATATAGCTTCAAATGCAGACGATCAAACGAGTTAGCTTCAAAATCCATGCGATAAACTTGATTTAGCTTCAAATCAATGCGAAGTAGAAGGATTAGCTTAAAATCCATGCAACACAAATGATTTAGCTTCAAATACTTGCGATATAAATGACATAGCTTCAAAAGCAGGCGAAACAAATGTGTTAGCTTCTAATCCATGCGAAACTCATGATTTAGCTTCAAATCAATGCGATGTAGAAGGTTTACCTTCAAATCCATGCTTAAAAAATGATTTAGCTTCAAATACTTGGGATATAAGTGATATAGCTTCAAATGCAGACGATCAAACAAGTTAGCCACAAAATCCATGCGATATACTTGATTTAGCTTCAAATCAATGCGAAGTAGAAGGTTTACCTTCAAATCCATGCTTAAAAAATGATTTAGCTTCAAATACTTGGGATATAAATGATATAGCTTCAAATGCAGACGATCAAACAAGTCAGCCACAAAATCCATGCGATAAACTTGATTTAGCTTCAAATCAATGCGAAGTAGAAGGATTAGCTTCAAATCCATGCAACACAAATGATTTAGCTTCAAATACTTGCGATATAAGTGATATAGCTTCAAATGCAGGCGAATCAAACGAGTTATTTTCTAATCCATGCGAAACTCATGATTTAGCTTCAAATCAATGCGATGTAGAAGGTTTACCTTCAAATCAATGCTTAACAAATAATTTAGCTTCAAACACTTGGCATATAAGTGATATAGCTTCAAATGCAGACGATCAAACGAGTTAGCTTCAAAATACATGCGATAAACTTGATTTAGCTTCAAATCAATGCGATGTAGAAGGTTTACCTTCAAATCCATGCACAACAAATGATTTAGCATCAGACACTTGGGATATAAGTGAAATAGCTTCAAATGCAGACGATCAAACGAGTAAGCTTCAAGTCCACGGGAAACAAGTGATTTAGCTTCAGACACTTGCGATATAAGTGATATAGCTTCAAATGCAGGAGAAACAAACGAGTTATCTTCAAATCCATGCCATGCACTTGATTTAGCTGAAAATCAATGCGATGTAGAAGGATGAGCTTCAAATCCATGCAACACAAATGATTTAGCTTCAAATACTTGCGATATAAATGATATAGCTTCAAATGCAGGCGAAACAAACGAGTTAGCTTCTAATCCATGCGAAACTCATGATTTAGCTTCAAATCAATGCGATGTAGAAGGTTTACCTTCAAATCCATGCTTAACAAATAATTTAGCTTCAAACACTTGGGAGATAAGTGATATAGCTTCAAAGGCAGAAGATCAAACGAGTTAGCTTCAAAATTCATGTGATAAACTTGATTTAGCTTCAAATCAATGCGAAGTAGAAGGATTGGCTTAAAATCCATGCAACACAAATGATTTAGCTTCAAATACTTGCGATATAAATGATATAGCTTCAAATGCAGGCGAAACAAACGTGTTAGCTTCTAATCCATGCGAAACTCATGATTTAGCTTCAAATCAATGCGATGTAGGAGGTTTACCTTCAAATCCATGCTTAACAAATGATTTAGCTTCAAATACTTGCGATATAAGTGATATAGCTTCAAATGCAGACGATCAAACGAGTTAGCTTCAAAATCCATGCGATAAACATGATTTAGCTTCAAATCAATGCGAAGTAGAAGGTTTACCTTCAAATCCATGCTTAACAAATGATTTAGCTTCAAATACTTGCGATATAAATGATGTAGCTTCAAATGCAGGCGAAACAAACGTGTTAGCTTCTAATCCATGCGAAACTCATGATTTAGCTTCAAATCAATGCGATGTAGAAGGTTTACCTTCAAATCCATGCTTAACAAATGACTTAGCTTCAAATACCTGCGATATAAATGATATAGCTTCAAATGCAGGCGAAACAAACGTGTTAGCTTCTAATCCATGCGAAACTCATGATTTAGCTTCAAATCAATGCGATGTAGAAGGTTTACCTTCAAATCCATGCTTAACAAATGATTTAGCTTCAAACACTTGGGATATAAGTGATATAGCTTCAAATGCAGACGATCAAACGAGTTAGCTTCAAAATCCATGCGATAAACTTGATTTAGCTTCAAATCAATGCGAAGTAGAAGGATTAGCTTAAAATCCATGCAACACAAATGATTTAGCTTCAAATACTTGCGATATAAATGACATAGCTTCAAATGCAGGCGAAACAAATGTGTTAGCTTCTAATCCATGCGAATCTCATGATTTAGCTTCAAATCAATGCGATGTCGAAGGTTTACCTTCAAATCAATGCTTAAAAAATGATTTAGCTTCAAATACTTGCGATATAAATGATATAGCTTCAAATGTAGGCGAAACAAACGAGTTAGCTTCTAATCCATGCGAAACTCATGATTTAGCTTCAATCCATTTACCGTCTAATCCATTTACCTTCAAATCCATGCTTAACAAATAATTTAGCTTCAACCACTTGGGATAAAAAGTGACATAGCTTCAAATGCAGACGATCAAACGAGTTAGCTTCAAAATCCATGCGATAAACTTGATTTAGCTTCAAAACAATGCGAAGTAGAAGGATTAGCTTAAAATCCATGCAACACAAATGATTCAGCTTCAAATACTTGCGATATAAATGATATAGCTTCAAATGCAGGCGAAACAAACGAGTTAGCTTCTAATCCATGCGAAACTCATGATTTAGCTTCAAAATCCATGCGATAAACTTGATTTAGCTTCAAATCAATGCGAAGTAGTAGGCTTAGCTTCAAATCCATGTGAAACAAATGATTTAGGTTCAGATTCTTGCGGTATAAATGATACAGCTTCAAATGCAGACGAAACAAACGATGTAGCTTCATATCTATGCGAAACACATGATTTAGCTTCAAATCAATGCGATGTAGAAGGTTTACCTACAAATCCATGCTTAACAAATGATTTAGCTTCAAATACTTGCGATATAAATGATATAGCTTCAAATGCAGGCGAAACAACCGAGTTAGCTTCTAATCCATGCGAAACTCATGATTTAGCTACAAATCAATGCGATGTAGAAGGTTTACCTTCAAATCAATGCTTAACAAATAATTTAGCTCCAAACACTTGGCATATAAGTGATATAGCTTCAAATACAGACGACCAAACGAGTTAGCTTCAAAATCCATGCGATAAACTTGATTTAGCTTCAAATCCAAGCGTAGTAGAAGGATTAGCTTCAAATCCATGCAACACATATGATTTAGCTTAAAATACTTGCGATATATATGATATAGCTTCAAATGCAGGCCTAACAAACGAGTTAGCTTCTAATCCATGCGAAACTCATGATTTAGCTTCAAATCAATGCGATGTAGAAGGTTTACCTTCAAATCCAAGCACAACAAATGATTTAGCTTCAGACACTTGGGATATAAGTGATATAGCTTCAAATGCAGACGATCAAAGTAGTTAGCTTCAAGTCCACGCGAAACAAGTGACTTAGCTTCAGACACTTGCGATATAAGTGATATAGCTTCAAATGCAGAAGAATCAAACGAGTTATCTTCAAATCCATGCCATGCACTTGATTTAGCTGAAAATCAATGCGATAGAAGGTTCAGCTTCAAATACATGCGAAACAAATGATTTAGCTTCAAACACTTGGGATATAAGTGGTATAGCTTCAAATGCAGACGATCAAACGAGTTAGCTTCAAAATCCATGCGATAAACTTGATTTAGCTTCAAATCAATGCGAAGTAGAAGGCTTAGCTTCAAATCCATGCGAAACAAATAATTTAGGTTCAGATACTTGCGGTATAAATGATACAGCTTCAAATGCAGACGAAACAAACGAGTTAGCTTCATATCTATGCGAAACACATGATTTAGCATCAAATCAATGCGATGTAGAAGGTTTACCTTCAAATCCATGCTTAACAAATGACTTAGCTTCAAATACCTGCGATATAAATGATATACCTTCAAATGCAGGCGAAACAAACGTGTTAGCTTCAAATCCATGCCAAACTCATGATTTAGCTTCAAATCAATGCGATGTCGAAGGTTTACCTTCAAATCCATGCTTAAAAAATGATTTAGCTTCAAATACTTGCGATTTAAATGATATAGCTTCAAAAGCAGACGATCAAAGTAGTTAGCTTCAAGTCCACGCGAAACAAGTGACTTAGCTTCAGACACTTGCGATATAAGTGATATAGCTTCAAATGCAGAAGAATCAAACGAGTTATCTTCAAATCCATGCCATGCACTTGATTTAGCTGAAAATCAATGCGATAGAAGGTTCAGCTTCAAATACATGCGAAACAAATGATTTAGCTTCAAACACTTGGGATATAAGTGGTATAGCTTCAAATGCAGACGATCAAACGAGTTAGCTTCAAAATCCATGCGATAAACTTGATTTAGCTTCAAATCAATGCGCAGTAGAAGGCTTAGCTTCAAATCCATGCGAAACAAATAATTTAGGTTCAGATACTTGCGGTATAAATGATACAGCTTCAAATGCAGACGAAACAAACGAGTTAGCTTCATATCTATGCGAAACACATGATTTAGCTTCAAATCAATGCGATGTAGAAGGTTTACCTTCAAATCCATGCTTAACAAATGACTTAGCTTCAAATACCTGCGATATAAATGATATACCTTCAAATGCAGGCGAAACAAACGTGTTAGCTTCAAATCCATGCCAAACTCATGATTTAGCTTCAAATCAATGCGATGTCGAAGGTTTACCTTCAAATCCATGCTTAAAAAATGATTTAGCTTCAAATACTTGCGATATAAATGATATAGCTTCAAATGCAGACGATCAAACAAGTCAGCCACAAAATCCATGCGATAATCTTGATTTAGCTTCAAATCAATGCGAAGTAGAAGGATTAGCTTCAAATCCATGCAACACAAATGATTTAGCTTCAAATACTTGCGATATAAATGATATAGCTTCAAATGTAGGCGAAACAAACGAGTTAGCTTCTAATCCATGCGAAACTCATGATTTAGCTTCAATCCATTTACCGTCTAATCCATTTACCTTCAAATCCATGCTTAACAAATAATTTAGCTTCAACCACTTGGGATATAAGTGATATAGCTTCAAATGCAGACGATCAAACGAGTTAGCTTCAAAATCCATGCGATAAACTTGATTTAGCTTCAAAACAATGCGAAGTAGAAGGATTAGCTTAAAATCCATGCAACACAAATGATTTAGCTTCAAATACTTGCGATATAAATGATATAGCTTCAAATGCAGGCGAAACAAACGTGTTAGCTTCTAATCCATGCGAAACTCATGATTTAGCTTCAAATCAATGCGATGTAGAAGGTTTACCTTCAAATCCATGCTTAACAAATGATTTAGCTTCAAATACTTGCGATATAAATGATATAGCTTCAAATGCAGGCGAAACAAACGTGTTAGCTTCTAATCCATGCGAAACTCATGATTTAGCTTCAAATCAATGCTATGTAGAAGATTTACCTTCAAATCCATGCTTAACAAATAATTTAGCTTCAAACACTTGGGGTATAAGTGATATATCTTCAAATGCAGACGATCAAACGAGTTAGCTTCAAAATCCATGCGAAAAACTTGATTTAGCTTCAAATCAATGCGAAGTAGAAGGATGAGCTTCAAATCCATGCAACACAAATGATTTAGCTTCAAATACTTGCGATATAAATGATATAGCTTCAAATGTAGGCGAAACAAACGAGTTAGCTTCTAATCCATGCGAAACTCATGATTTAGCTTCAAATCAATGCGATGTAGAAGGTTTACCTTCAAATCCATGCTTAAAAAATGATTTAGCTTCAAACACTTGGGATATAAGTGATATGTCATCAAATGCACACGATCAAACGAGTTAGCTTCAAAATCCATGCGAAAAACTTGATTTAGCTTCAAATCAATGCGAAGTAGAAGGATGAGCTTCAAATCCATGCAACACAAATGATTTAGCTTCAAATACTTGCGATTTAAATGATATAGCTTCAAATGCAGACGATCAAACGAGTTAGCTTCAAAATCCATGCGATAAACTTGATTTAGCTTCAAATCAATGCGATGTAGCAGGTTTACCTTCAAATCCATGCTTAACAAATGATTTAGCTTCAAATACTTGCGATATAAATGATATAGCTTCAAATGCAGGCGAAACAAACGTGTTAGCTTCTAATCCATGCGAAACTCATGATTTAGCTTCAAATCAATGCGATGTAGAAGGTTTACCTTCAAATCCATGCTTAACAAATGATTTAGCTTCAAACACTTGGGATATAAGTGATATAGCTTCAAATGCAGACGATCAAACGAGTTAGCTTCAAAATCCATGCGATAAACATGATTTAGCTTCAAATCAATGCGAAGTAGAAGGTTTACCTTCAAATCCATGCTTAACAAATGATTTAGCTTCAAATACTTGCGATATAAATGATGTAGCTTCAAATGCAGGCGAAACAAACGTGTTAGCTTCTAATCCATGCGAAACTCATGATTTAGCTTCAAATCAATGCGATGTAGAAGGTTTACCTTCAAATCCATGCTTAACAAATGACTTAGCTTCAAATACCTGCGATATAAATGATATAGCTTCAAATGCAGGCGAAACAAACGTGTTAGCTTCTAATCCATGCGAAACTCATGATTTAGCTTCAAATCAATGCGATGTAGAAGGTTTACCTTCAAATCCATGCTTAACAAATGATTTAGCTTCAAACACTTGGGATATAAGTGATATAGCTTCAAATGCAGACGATCAAACGAGTTAGCTTCAAAATCCATGCGATAAACTTGATTTAGCTTCAAATCAATGCGAAGTAGAAGGATTAGCTTAAAATCCATGCAACACAAATGATTTAGCTTCAAATACTTGCGATATAAATGACATAGCTTCAAATGCAGGCGAAACAAATGTGTTAGCTTCTAATCCATGCGAAACTCATGATTTAGCTTCAAATCAATGCGATGTCGAAGGTTTACCTTCAAATCCATGCTTAAAAAATGATTTAGCTTCAAATACTTGCGATATAAATGATATAGCTTCAAATGCAGACGATCAAACAAGTCAGCCACAAAATCCATGCGATAATCTTGATTTAGCTTCAAATCAATGCGAAGTAGAAGGATTAGCTTCAAATCCATGCAACACAAATGATTTAGCTTCAAATACTTGCGATATAAATGATATAGCTTCAAATGTAGGCGAAACAAACGAGTTAGCTTCTAATCCATGCGAAACTCATGATTTAGCTTCAATCCATTTACCATCTAATCCATTTACCTTCAAATCCATGCTTAACAAATAATTTAGCTTCAACCACTTGGGATATAAGTGATATAGCTTCAAATGCAGACGATCAAACGAGTTAGCTTCAAAATCCATGCGATAAACTTGATTTAGCTTCAAAACAATGCGAAGTAGAAGGATTAGCTTAAAATCCATGCAACACAAATGATTTAGCTTCAAATACTTGCGATATAAATGATATAGCTTCAAATGCAGGCGAAACAAACGTGTTAGCTTCTAATCCATGCGAAACTCATGATTTAGCTTCAAATCAATGCGATGTAGAAGGTTTACCTTCAATTCCATGCTTAACAAATGATTTAGCTTCAAATACTTGCGATATAAATGATATAGCTTCAAATGCAGGCGAAACAAACGTGTTAGCTTCTAATCCATGCGAAACTCATGATTTAGCTTCAAATCAATGCGATGTAGAAGGTTTACCTTCAAATCCATGTTTAACAAATAATTTAGCTTCAAACACTTGGGATATATGTGATATAGCTTCAAATGCAGACGAACAAACGAGTTAGCTTCAAAATCCATGCGATAAACTTGATTTAGATTCAAATCAATTGCGAAGTAGAAGGCTTAGCTTCCAATCCATGCGAAACAAATGATTTAGCTTCAAATACTTGCGATATAAATGATATAGCTTCAAATGCAGGCGAAACAAACGTGTTAGCTTCTAATCCATGCGAAACTCATGATTTAGCTTCAAATCAATGCTATGTAGAAGATTTACCTTCAACTCCATGCACAACAAATGATTTAGCTTCAAATACTTGCGATATAAATGATATAGCATCAAATGCAGGCGAAACAAACGTGTTAGCTTCTAATCCATGCGAAACTCATGATTTAGCTTCAAATCAATGCGATGTAGAAGGTTTACCTTCAAATCCATGCTTAAAAAATGATTTAGCTTCAAATACTTGCGATATAAATGATATAGTTTCAAATGCAGACGATCAAACAAGTTAGCCACAAAATCCATGCGATAAACTGATTTAGCTTCAAATCAATGCGAAGTAGAAGGATTAGCTTCAAATCCGTGAAACACAAATGATTTAGCTTCAAATACTTGCGATATAAATGATATAGCTTCAAATGCAGGCGAAACAAACAAGTTAGCTTCAAAATCCATGCGATAAACTTGATTTTGTTTCAAATCAATGCGAAGTAGAAGGCTTAGCTTCCAATCCATGCGAAACAAATGATTTAGGTCCAGATACTTGCGGTATAAGTGATACAGCTTCAAATGCAGACGAAACAAACGAGTTAGCTTCATATCTATGCGAAACCCATGATTTAGCTTCAAATCAATGCGATGTAGAAGGTTTAATTTCAAATCCATGCTTAACAAATGATTTAGCTTCAAACACTTCGGATATAACTGAAAAAGCTTCAAATGCAGACGATCAAACGAGTTAGCCTCAAAATCCATGCGATAAACTTGATTTAGCTACAAATCAATGCGAAGTAGAAGGTTTACCTTCAAATCCATGCACAACAAATGATTTAGCTTCAGACACTTGGGATATAAGTGATATAGCTTCAAATGCAGACGATCAAACGAGTTAGCTTCAAGTCCACGCGAAACAAGTGACTTAGCTTCAGACACTTGCGATATAAGTGATATAGCTTCAAATGCAGAAGAAACAATTGAGTTATCTTCAAATCCATGCCATGCACTTGATTTAGCTGAAAATGAATGCGATGTAGAAGGTTCAGCTTCAAATCCATGCGAAACAAATGATTTAGCTTCAAACACTTGGGATATAAGTGGTATAGCTTCAAATGCAGACGATCAAACGAGTTAGCTTCTAATCCATGCGAAACTCATGATTTAGCTTCAAATCAATGCGATGTAGAAGCTTTACCTTCAAATCCATGCTTAACAAATGATTTAGCTTCAAACACTTGGGATATAAATGATATAGCTTTAAATGCAGACGATCAACCGAGTTAGCTTCAAAATTCATGCGATAAACTTGATTTAGCTTCAAATCAATGCGAAGTAGAAGGATTAGCTTAAAATCCATGCAACACAAATGATTTAGCTTCAAATACTTGCGGTATAAATGATACAGCTTCAAATGCAGACGAAACAAACGAGTTAGCTTCATATCTATGCGAAACACGTGATTTAGCTTCAAATCAATGCGATGTAGAAGGTTTACCTTCAAATCCATGCTTAACAAATGACTTAGCTTCAAATACCTGCGATATAAATGATATAGCTTCAAATGCAGGCGAAACAAACGTGTTAGCTTCTAATCCATGCGAAACTCATGATTTAGCTTCAAATCAATGCGATGTAGAAGGTTTACCTTCAAATCCATGCTTAACAAATGATTTAGCTTCAAACACTTGGGATATAAGTGATATAGCTTCAAATGCAGACGATCAAACGAGTTAGCTTCAAAATCCATGCGATAAACTTGATTTAGCTTCAAATCAATGCGAAGTAGAAGGATTAGCTTAAAATCCATGCAACACAAATGATTTAGCTTCAAATACTTGCGATATAAATGATATAGCTTCAAATGCAGGCGAAACAAATGTGTTAGCTTCGAATCCATGCGAAACACGTGATTTAGCTTCAAATCAATGCGGTGTAGAAGCTTTACCTTCAAATCCATGCTTAACAAATGATTTAGCTTCAAATACTTGCGATATAAATGATATAGCTTCAAATGCAGGCGAAACAAACGTGTTAGCTTCTAATCCATGCGAAACTCATGATTTAGCTTCAAATCAATGCTATGTAGAAGATTTACCTTCAACTCCATGCACAACAAATGATTTAGCTTCAGACACTTGGGATATAAGTGATATAGCTTCAAATGCAGACGATCAAACGAGTTAGCTTCAAAATCCATGCAATAAACTTGATTTAGCTTCAAATCAATGCGAAGTAGAAGGTTTACCTTCAAATCCATGCTTAACAAATGATTTAGCTTCAAATACTTGCGATATAAATGATATAGCTTCAAATGCAGGCGAAACAAACGTGTTAGCTTCTAATCCATGCGAAACTCATGATTTAGCTTCAAATCAATGCGATGTAGAAGGTTTACCTTCAAATCCATGCTTAAAAAATGATTTAGCTTCAAATACTTGCGATATAAATGATATAGCTTCAAATGCAGACGATCAAACAAGTTAGCCACAAAATCCATGCGATAAACTGATTTAGCTTCAAATCA
Organism: Megalopta genalis; assembly: GCF_051020955.1. NCBI lineage: Eukaryota > Metazoa > Arthropoda > Insecta > Hymenoptera > Halictidae > Megalopta > Megalopta genalis. Next base: position 15,544 of record NW_027476630.1, read on the forward strand.
ATGCGAAGTAGAAGGATTAGCTTCAAATCCGTGAAACACAAATGATTTAGCTTCAAATACTTGCGATATAAATGATATAGCTTCAAATGCAGGCCTAACAATCGAGTTAGCTTCTAATCCATGCGAAACTCATGATTTAGCTTCAAATCAATGCGATGTAGAAGGTTTACCTTCAAATCCATGCAACACAAATGATTTAGCTTCAAATACTTGCGATATAAATGATATAGCTTCAAATGCAGGCCTAACAAACGAGTTAGCTTCTAATCCATGCGAAACTCATGATTTAGCTTCAAATCAATGCGATGTAGAAGGTTTACCTTCAAATCCATGCACAACAAATGATTTAGCTTCAGACACTTGGGATATAAGTGATATAGCTTCAAATGCAGACGATCAAACGAGTTAGCTTCAAGTCCACGCGAAACAAGTGACTTAGCTTCAGACACTTGCGATATAAGTGATATAGCTTCAAATGCAGAAGAAACAATTGAGTTATCTTCAAATCCATGCCATGCACTTGATTTAGCTGAAAATGAATGCGATGTAGAAGGTTCAGCTTCAAATCCATGCGAAACAAATGATTTAGCTTCAAACACTTGGGATATAAGTGGTATAGCTTCAAATGCAGACGATCAAACGAGTTAGCTTCTAATCCATGCGAAACTCATGATTTAGCTTCAAATCAATGCGATGTAGAAGCTTTAGCTTCAAATCCATGCTTAACAAATGATTTAGCTTCAAACACTTGGGATATAAATGATATAGCTTTAAATGCAGACGATCAACCGAGTTAGCTTCAAAATTCATGCGATAAACTTGATTTAGCTTCAAATCAATGCGAAGTAGAAGGATTAGCTTAAAATCCATGCAACACAAATGATTTAGCTTCAAATACTTGCGATATAAATGATATAGCTTCAAATGCAGGCGAAACAAACGTGTTAGCTTCTAATCCATGCGAAACTCATGATTTAGCTTCAAATCAATGCGATGTAGAAGGTTTACCTTCAAATCCATGCTTAACAAATGATTTAGCTTCAAATACTTGCGATATAAGTGATATAGCTTCAAATACACACGATCAAACGAGTTAGCTTCAAAATCCATGCGATAAACTTGATTTAGCTTCAAATCAATGCAATGTAGAAGGTTTACCTTCAAATCCATGCTTAACAAATGATTTAGCTTCAAACACTTGGGATATAAGTGATATAGCTTCAAATGCAGACGATCAAACGAGTTAGCTTCTAAATTCATGCGATAAACTTGATTTAGCTTCAAATCAATTCGAAGTAGAAGGATGAGCTTCAAATCCATGCAACAAAGATGATTTAGCTTCAAATACTTGCGATATAAATGATATAGCTTCAAATGCAGGCGAAACAAACGTGCTAGCTTCTAATCCATGCGAAACTCATGATTTAGCTTCAAATCAATGCGATGTAGAAGGTTTACCTTCAAATCCATGCTTAAAAAATGATTTAGCTTCAAACACTTGGGATATAAGTGATATGGCTTCAAATGCAGACGATCAAACGAGTTAGCTTCAAAATCCATGCGATAAACTTGATTTAGCTTCAAATCAATGCGAAGTAGAAGGATTAGCTTCAAATCCGTGGAACACAAATGATTTAGCTTCAAATACTTGCGATATAAATGATATAGCTTCAAATGCAGGCGAAACAACCGTGGTATCTTCTAATCCATGCGAAACTCATGATTTAGCTTCAAATCAATGGGGTGTAGAAGGTTTACCTTCAAATCCATGCAACAAAGATGATTTAGCTTCAAATACTTGCGATATAAATGATATAGCTTCAAATGCAGGCGAAACAAACGTGTTAGCTTCTAATCCATGCGAAACTCATGATTTAGCTTCAAATCAATGCTATGTAGAAGATTTACCTTCAACTCCATGCACAACAAATGATTTAGCTTCAGACACTTGGGATATAAGTGATATAGCTTCAAATGCAGACGATCAAACGAGTTAGCTTCAAAATCCATGCAATAAACTTGATTTAGCTTCAAATCAATGCGAAGTAGAAGGTTTACCTTCAAATCCATGCTTAACAAATGATTTAGCTTCAAATACTTGCGATATAAATGATATAGCTTCAAATGCAGGCGAAACAAACGTGTTAGCTTCTAATCCATGCGAAACTCATGATTTAGCTTCAAATCAATGCGATGTAGAAGGTTTACCTTCAAATCCATGCTTAACAAATGATTTAGCTTCAAATACTTGCGATATAAGTGATATAGCTTCAAATACACACGATCAAACGAGTTAGCTTCAAAATCCATGCGATAAACTTGATTTAGCTTCAAATCAATGCAATGTAGAAGGTTTACCTTCAAATCCATGCTTAACAAATGATTTAGCTTCAAACACTTGGGATATAAGTGATATAGCTTCAAATGCAGACGATCAAACGAGTTAGCTTCTAAATTCATGCGATAAACTTGATTTAGCTTCAAATCAATTCGAAGTAGAAGGATGAGCTTCAAATCCATGCAACAAAGATGATTTAGCTTCAAATACTTGCGATATAAATGATATAGCTTCAAATGCAGGCGAAACAAACGTGTTAGCTTCTAATCCATGCGAAACTCATGATTTAGCTTCAAATCAATGCGATGTAGAAGGTTTACCTTCAAATCCATGCTTAACAAATGATTTAGCTTCAAACACTTGGGATATAAATGATATAGCTTTAAATGCAGACGATCAACCGAGTTAGCTTCAAAATTCATGCGATAAACTTGATTTAGCTTCAAATCAATGCGAAGTAGAAGGATTAGCTTAAAATCCATGCAACACAAATGATTTAGCTTCAAATACTTGCGATATAAATGATATAGCTTCAAATGCAGGCGAAACAAACGTGTTAGCTTCTAATCCATGCGAAACTCATGATTTAGCTTCAAATCAATGCGATGTAGAAGGTTTACCTTCAAATCCATGCTTAACAAATGATTTAGCTTCAAATACTTGCGATATAAGTGATATAGCTTCAAATACACACGATCAAACGAGTTAGCTTCAAAATCCATGCGATAAACTTGATTTAGCTTCAAATCAATGCAATGTAGAAGGTTTACCTTCAAATCCATGCTTAACAAATGATTTAGCTTCAAACACTTGGGATATAAGTGATATAGCTTCAAATGCAGACGATCAAACGAGTTAGCTTCTAAATTCATGCGATAAACTTGATTTAGCTTCAAATCAATTCGAAGTAGAAGGATGAGCTTCAAATCCATGCAACAAAGATGATTTAGCTTCAAATACTTGCGATATAAATGATATAGCTTCAAATGCAGGCGAAACAAACGTGTTAGCTTCTAATCCATGCGAAACTCATGATTTAGCTTCAAATCAATGCGATGTAGAAGGTTTACCTTCAAATCCATGCTTAAAAAATGATTTAGCTTCAAACACTTGGGATATAAGTGATATGGCTTCAAATGCAGACGATCAAACGAGTTAGCTTCAAAATCCATGCGATAAACTTGATTTAGCTTCAAATCAATGCGAAGTAGGAGGATTAGCTTCAAATCCGTGGAACACAAATGATTTAGCTTCAAATACTTGCGATATAAATGATATAGCTTCAAATGCAGGCGAAACAACCGTGGTATCTTCTAATCCATGCGAAACTCATGATTTAGCTTCAAATCAATGGGGTGTAGAAGGTTTACCTTCAAATCCATGCTTAACAAATGATTTAGCTTCAAATACTTGCGATATAAATGATATAGCTTCAAATGCAGGCGAAACAAACGTGTTAGCTTCTAATCCATGCGAAACTCATGATTTAGCTTCAAATCAATGCTATGTAGAAGATTTACCTTCAACTCCATGCACAACAAATGATTTAGCTTCAGACACTTGGGATATAAGTGATATAGCTTCAAATGCAGACGATCAAACGAGTTAGCTTCAAAATCCATGCAATAAACTTGATTTAGCTTCAAATCAATGCGAAGTAGAAGGTTTACCTTCAAATCCATGCTTAACAAATGATTTAGCTTCAAATACTTGCGATATAAATGATATAGCTTCAAATGCAGGCGAAACAACCGTGGTATCTTCTAATCCATGCGAAACTCATGATTTAGCTTCAAATCAATGGGGTGTAGAAGGTTTACCTTCAAATCCATGCTTAACAAATGATTTAGCTTCAAATACTTGCGATATAAATGATATAGCTTCAAATGCAGGCGAAACAAACGTGTTAGCTTCTAATCCATGCGAAACTCATGATTTAGCTTCAAATCAATGCTATGTAGAAGATTTACCATCAACTCCATGCACAACAAATGATTTAGCTTCAGACACTTGGGATATAAGTGATATAGCTTCAAATGCAGACGATCAAACGAGTTAGCTTCAAAATCCATGCAATAAACTTGATTTAGCTTCAAATCAATGCGAAGTAGAAGGTTTACCTTCAAATCCATGCTTAACAAATGATTTAGCTTCAAATACTTGCGATATAAATGATATAGCTTCAAATGCAGGCGAAACAAACGTGTTAGCTTCTAATCCATGCGAAACTCATGATTTAGCTTCAAATCAATGCGATGTAGAAGGTTTACCTTCAAATCCATGCACAACAAATGATTTAGCTTCAGACACTTGGGATATAAGTGATATAGCTTCAAATGCAGACGATCAAACGAGTTAGCTTCAAAATCCATGCGATAAACTTGATTTAGCTTCAAATCAATGCGAAGTAGAAGGTTTACCTTCAAAACCATGCTTAACAAATGATTTAGCTTCAAATACTTGCGATATAAATGATATAGCTTCAAATGCAGGCCTAACAAACGAGTTAGCTTCTAATCCATGCGAAACTCATGATTTAGCTTCAAATCAATGCGATGTAGAAGGTTTACCTTCAAATCCATGCTTAAAAAATGATTTAGCTTCAAACACTTGGGATATAAGTGATATGGCATCAAATGCAGACGATCAAACGAGATAGCTTCAAAATCCATGCGATAAACTTGATTTAGCTTCAAATCAATGCGAAGTAGAAGGTTTACCTTCAAAACCATGCTTAACAAATGATTTAGCTTCAAATACTTGCGATATAAATGATATAGCTTCAAATGCAGGCGAAACAAACGTGTTAGCATCTAATCCATGCGAAACTCATGATTTAGCTTCAAATCAATGCGATGTAGAAGGTTTACCTTCAAATCCATGCTTAAAAAATGATTTAGCTTCAAACACTTGGGATATAAGTGATATGGCATCAAATGCAGACGATCAAACGAGATAGCTTCAAAATCCATGCGATAAACTTGATTTAGCTTCAAATCAATGCGAAGTAGAAGACTTAGCTTCAAATCCATGCGAAACAAATAATTTAGGTTCAGATACTTGCGGTATAAATGATACAGCTTCAAATGCAGACGAAACAAACGAGTTAGCTTCATATCTATGCGAAAACACATGATTTAGCTTCAGATCAATGCGATGTAGAAGGTTTACCTTCAAATCCTTGCTTAACAAATGACTTAGCTTCAAATACCTGCGATATAAATGATATAGCTTCAAATGCAGGCGAAACAAACGTGTTAGCTTCTAATCCATGCGAAACTCATGATTTAGCTTCAAATCAATGCGATGTAGAAGGTTTACCTTCAAATCCATGCTTAACAAATGATTTAGCTTCAAACACTTGGGATATAAGTGATATAGCTTCAAATGCAGACGATCAAACGAGTTAGCTTCAAAATCCATGCGATAAACTTGATTTAGCTTCAAATCAATGCGAAGTAGTAGGCTTAGCTTCAAATCCATGCGAATAAAATGATTTAGGTTCAGATACTTGCGGTATAAATGATACAGCTTCAAATGCAGACGAAACAAACGAGTTAGCTTCATATCTATGCGAAACACATGATTTAGCTTCAAATCAATGCGATGTAGAAGGTTTACCTTCAATTCCATGCTTAACAAATGATTTAGCTTCAAATACTTGCGATATAAATGATATAGCTTCAAATGCAGGCGAAACAAACGTGTTAGCTTCTAATCCATGCGAAACTCATGATTTAGCTTCAAATCAATGCGATGTAGAAGGTTTACCTTCAAATCCATGCTTAAAAAATGATTTAGCTTCAAACACTTGGGATATAAGTGATATGGCATGAAATGCAGACGATCAAACGAGATAGCTTCAAAATCCATGCGATAAACTTGATTTAGCTTCAAATCAATGCGAAGTAGAAGGCTTAGCTTCAAATCCATGCGAAACAAATAATTTAGGTTCAGATACTTGCGGTATAAATGATACAGCTTCAAATGCAGACGAAACAAACGAGTTAGCTTCATATCTATGCGAAACACATGATTTAGCTTCAGATCAATGCGATGTAGAAGGTTTACCTTCAAATCCATGCTTAACAAATGACTTAGCTTCAAATACCTGCGATATAAATGATATAGCTTCAAATGCAGGCGAAACAAATGTGTTAGCTTCTAATCCATGCGAAACACGTGATTTAGCTTCAAATCAATGCGATGTAGAAGGTTTACCTTCAAATCCATGCTTAAAAAATGATTTAGCTGCAAATACTTGCGATTTAAATGATATAGCCTCAAATGCAGACGATCAAACGGGTTAGCTTCAAAATCCATGCGATAAAATTGATTTAGCTTCAAATCAATGCGATGTAGAAGGTTTACCTTCAAATCCATGCAACACAAATGATTTAGCTTCAAATACTTGCGATATAAATGATATAGCTTCAAATGCAGGCCTAACAAATGAGTTAGCTTCTAATCCATGCGAAACTCATGATTTAGCTTCAAATCAATGCGATGTAGAAGGTTTACCTTCAAATCCATGCACAACAAATGATTTAGCTTCAGACACTTGGGATATAAGTGATATAGCTTGAAATGCAGACGATCAAACGAGTTAGCTTCAAAATCCATGCGATAAACTTGATTTAGCTTCAAATCAATGCGAAGTAGTAGGCTTAGCTTCAAATCCATGCGAAACATATGATTTAGGTTCAGATGCTTGCGGTATAAATGATACAGCTTCAAATGCAGACGAAACAAACGAGTTAGCTTCATATCTATGCGAAACACGTGATTTAGCTTCAAATCAATGCGATGTAGAAGGTTTACCTTCAAATCCATGCTTAACAAATGACTTAGCTTCAAATACCTGCGATATAAATGATATAGCTTCAAATGCAGGCGAAACAAACGTGTTAGCTTCTAATCCATGCGAAACTCATGATTTAGCTTCAAATCAATGCGATGTAGAAGGTTTACCTTCAAATCCATGCTTAACAAATGATTTAGCTTCAAACACTTGGGATATAAGTGATATAGCTTCAAATGCAGACGATCAAACGAGTTAGCTTCAAAATCCATGCGATAAACTTGATTTAGCTTCAAATCAATGCGAAGTAGAAGGTTTACCTTCAAATCCATGCTTAACAAATGATTTAGCTTCAAATACTTGCGATATAAATGATATAGCTTCAAATGCAGGCGAAACAAACGTGTTAGCTTCTAATCCATGCGAAACTCGTGATTTAGCTTCAAATCAATGCGATGTAGAAGGTTTACCTTCAAATCCATGCACAACAAATGATTTAGCTTCAGACACTTGGGATATAAGTGATATAGCTTCAAATGCAGACGATCAAACGAGTTAGCTTCAAAATCCATGCAATAAACTTGATTTAGCTTCAAATCAATGCGAAGTAGAAGGTTTACCTTCAAAACCATGCTTAACAAATGATTTAGCTTCAAATACTTGCGATATAAATGATATAGCTTCAAATGCAGGCCTAACAAACGAGTTAGCTTCTAATCCATGCGAAACTCATGATTTAGCTTCAAATCAATGCGATGTAGAAGGTTTACCTTCAAATCCATGCTTAAAAAATGATTTAGCTTCAAACACTTGGGATATAAGTGATATGGCATCAAATGCAGACAATCAAACGAGATAGCTTCAAAATCCATGCGATAAACTTGATTTAGCTTCAAATCAATGCGAAGTAGAAGGTTTACCTTCAAAACCATGCTTAACAAATGATTTAGCTTCAAATACTTGCGATATAAATGATATAGCTTCAAATGCAGGCGAAACAAACGTGTTAGCTTCTAATCCATGCGAAACTCATGATTTAGCTTCAAATCAATGCGATGTAGAAGGTTTACCTTCAAATCCATGCTTAAAAAATGATTTAGCTTCAAACACTTGGGATATAAGTGATATGGCATCAAATGCAGACGATCAAACGAGATAGCTTCAAAATCCATGCGATAAACTTGATTTAGCTTCAAATCAATGCGAAGTAGAAGGCTTAGCTTCAAATCCATGCGAAACAAATAATTTCGGTTCAGATACTTGCGGTATAAATGATACAGCTTCAAATGCAGACGAAACAAACGAGTTAGCTTCATATCTATGCGAAACACATGATTTAGCTTCAGATCAATGCGATGTAGAAGGTTTACCTTCAAATCCTTGCTTAACAAATGACTTAGCTTCAAATACCTGCGATATAAATGATATAGCTTCAAATGCAGGCGAAACAAACGTGTTAGCTTCTAATCCATGCGAAACTCATGATTTAGCTTCAAATCAATGCGATGTAGAAGGTTTACCTTCAAATCCATGCTTAACAAATGATTTAGCTTCAAACACTTGGGATATAAGTGATATAGCTTCAAATGCAGACGATCAAACGAGTTAGCTTCAAAATCCATGCGATAAACTTGATTTACCTTCAAATCAATGCGAAGTAGTAGGCTTAGCTTCAAATCCATGCGAAACAAATGATTTAGGTTCAGATACTTGCGGTATAAATGATACAGCTTCAAATGCAGACGAAACAAACGAGTTAGCTTCATATCTATGCGAAACACATGATTTAGCTTCAAATCAATGCGATGTAGAAGGTTTACCTTCAAATCCATGCTTAACAAATGATTTAGCTTCAAATACTTGCGATATAAATGATATAGCTTCAAATGCAGGCGAAACAAACGTGTTAGCTTCTAATCCATGCGAAACTCATGATTTAGCTTCAAATCAATGCGATGTAGAAGGTTTACCTTCAAATCCATGCTTAAAAAATGATTTAGCTTCAAACACTTGGGATATAAGTGATATGGCATGAAATGCAGACCATCAAACGAGATAGCTTCAAAATCCATGCGATAAACTTGATTTAGCTTCAAATCAATGCGAAGTAGAAGGCTTAGCTTCAAATCCATGCGAAACAAATAATTTAGGTTCAGATACTTGCGGTATAAATGATACAGCTTCAAATGCAGACGAAACAAACGAGTTAGCTTCATATCTATGCGAAACACATGATTTAGCTTCAGATCAATGCGATGTAGAAGGTTTACCTTCAAATCCATGCTTAACAAATGACTTAGCTTCAAATACCTGCGATATAAATGATATAGCTTCAAATGCAGGCGAAACAAATGTGTTAGCTTCTAATCCATGCGAAACACGTGATTTAGCTTCAAATCAATGCGATGTAGAAGGTTTACCTTCAAATCCATGCTTAAAAAATGATTTAGCTTCAAATACTTGCGATTTAAATGATATAGCCTCAAATGCAGACGATCAAACGAGTTAGCTTCAAAATCCATGCGATAAAATTGATTTAGCTTCAAATCAATGCGATGTAGAAGGTTTACCTTCAAATCCATGCAACACAAATGATTTAGCTTCAAATACTTGCGATATAAATGATATAGCTTCAAATGCAGGCCTAACAAACGAGTTAGCTTCTAATCCATGCGAAACTCATGATTTAGCTTCAAATCAATGCGATGTAGAAGGTTTACCTTCAAATCCATGCACAACAAATGATTTAGCTTCAGACACTTGGGATATAAGTGATATAGCTTGAAATGCAGACGATCAAACGAGTTAGCTTCAAAATCCATGCGATAAACTTGATTTAGCTTCAAATCAATGCGAAGTAGTAGGCTTAGCTTCAAATCCATGCGAAACATATGATTTAGGTTCAGATGCTTGCGGTATAAATGATACAGCTTCAAATGCAGACGAAACAAACGAGTTAGCTTCATATCTATGCGAAACACGTGATTTAGCTTCAAATCAATGCGATGTAGAAGGTTTACCTTCAAATCCATGCTTAACAAATGACTTAGCTTCAAATACCTGCGATATAAATGATATAGCTTCAAATGCAGGCGAAACAAACGTGTTAGCTTCTAATCCATGCGAAACTCATGATTTAGCTTCAAATCAATGCGATGTAGAAGGTTTACCTTCAAATCCATGCTTAACAAATGATTTAGCTTCAAACACTTGGGATATAAGTGATATAGCTTCAAATGCAGACGATCAAACGAGTTAGCTTCAAAATCCATGCGATAAACTTGATTTAGCTTCAAATCAATGCGAAGTAGAAGGATTAGCTTAAAATCCATGCAACACAAATGATTTAGCTTCAAATACTTGCGATATAAATGATATAGCTTCAAATGCAGGCGAAACAAATGTGTTAGCTTCGAATCCATGCGAAACACGTGATTTAGCTTCAAATCAATGCGATGTAGAAGGTTTACCTTCAAATCCATGCTTAACAAATGACTTAGCTTCAAATACCTGCGATATAAATGATATAGCTTCAAATGCAGGCGAAACAAACGTGTTAGCTTCTAATCCATGCGAAACTCATGATTTAGCTTCAAATCAATGCGATATAGAAGGTTTACCTTCAAATCCATGCTTAACAAATGATTTAGCTTCAAACACTTGGGATATAAGTGATATAGCTTCAAATGCAGACGATCAAACGAGTTAGCTTCAAAATCCATGCGATAAACTTGATTTAGCTTCAAATCAATGCGAAGTAGAAGGATTAGCTTAAAATCCATGCAACACAAATGATTTAGCTTCAAATACTTGCGATATAAATGATATAGCTTCAAATGCAGGCGAAACAAATGTGTTAGCTTCGAATCCATGCGAAACACGTGATTTAGCTTCAAATCAATGCGATGTAGAAGGTTTACCTTCAAATCCATGCTTAAAAAATGATTTAGCTTCAAATACTTGCGATTTAAATGATATAGCCTCAAATGCAGACGATCAAACGAGTTAGCTTCAAAATCCATGCGATAAACTTGATTTAGCTTCAAATCCATGCGTAGTAGAAGGTTTACCTTCAAATCCATGCACAACAAATGATTTAGCTTCAGACACTTGGGATATAAGTGATATAGCTTCAAATGCAGACGATCAAACGAGTTAGCTTCAAAATCCATGCGATAAACTTGATTTAGCTTCAAATCAATGCGAAGTAGAAGGTTTACCTTCAAAACCACGCTTAACAAATGATTTAGCTTCAAATACTTGCGATATAAATGATATAGCTTCAAATGCAGGCGAAACAAACGAGTTAGCTTCTAATCCATGCGAAACTCATGATTTAGCTTCAAATCAATGCGAAGTAGTAGGCTTAGCTTCAAATCCATGCGAAACAAATGATTTAGGTTCAGATACTTGCGGTATAAATGATACAGCTTCAAATGCAGACGAAACAAACGAGTTAGCTTCATATCTATGCGAAACACATGATTTAGCTTCAAATCAATGCGATGTAGAAGGTTTACCTTCAAATCCATGCTTAACAAATGATTTAGCTTCAAATACTTGCGATATAAATGATATAGCTTCAAATGCAGGCGAAACAAACGTGTTAGCTTCTAATCCATGCGAAACTCATGATTTAGCTTCAAATCAATGCGATGTAGAAGGTTTACCTTCAAATCCATGCTTAAAAAATGATTTAGCTTCAAACACTTGGGATATAAGTGATATGGCATGAAATGCAGACGATCAAACGAGATAGCTTCAAAATCCATGCGATAAACTTGATTTAGCTTCAAATCAATGCGAAGTAGAAGGCTTAGCTTCAAATCCATGCGAAACAAATAATTTAGGTTCAGATACTTGCGGTATAAATGATACAGCTTCAAATGCAGACGAAACAAACGAGTTAGCTTCTAATCCATGCGAAACTCATGATTTAGCTTCAAATCAATGCGATGTAGAAGGTTTACCTTCAAATCCATGCACAACAAATGATTTAGCTTCAGACACTTGGGATATAAGTGATATAGCTTGAAATGCAGACGATCAAACGAGTTAGCTTCAAAATCCATGCGATAAACTTGATTTAGCTTCAAATCAATGCGAAGTAGTAGGCTTAGCTTCAAATCCATGCGAAACATATGATTTAGGTTCAGATGCTTGCGGTATAAATGATACAGCTTCAAATGCAGACGAAACAAACGAGTTAGCTTCATATCTATGCGAAACACGTGATTTAGCTTCAAATCAATGCGATGTAGAAGGTTTACCTTCAAATCCATGCTTAACAAATGACTTAGCTTCAAATACCTGCGATATAAATGATATAGCTTCAAATGCAGGCGAAACAAACGTGTTAGCTTCTAATCCATGCGAAACTCATGATTTAGCTTCAAATCAATGCGATGTAGAAGGTTTACCTTCAAATCCATGCTTAACAAATGATTTAGCTTCAAATACCTGCGATATAAATGATATAGCTTCAAATGCAGGCGAAACAAACGTGTTAGCTTCTAATCCATGCGAAACTCATGATTTAGCTTCAAATCAATGCGATGTAGAAGGTTTACCTTCAAATCCATGCTTAACAAATGATTTAGCTTCAAACACTTGGGATATAAGTGATATAGCTTCAAATGCAGACGATCAAACGAGTTAGCTTCAAAATCCATGCGATAAACTTGATTTAGCTTCAAATCAATGCGAAGTAGAAGGATTAGCTTAAAATCCATGCAACACAAATGATTTAGCTTCAAATACTTGCGATATAAATGATATAGCTTCAAATGCATGCGAAACAAATGTGTTAGCTTCTAATCCATGCGAAACACGTGATTTAGCTTCAAATCAATGCGATGTAGAAGGTTTACCTTCAAATCCATGCTTAACAAATGATTTAGCTTCAAACACTTGGGATATAAGTGATATAGCTTCAAATGCAGACGATCAAACGAGTTAGCTTCAAAATCCATGCGATAAACTTGATTTAGCTTCAAATCAATGCGAAGTAGAAGGATTAGCTTAAAATCCATGCAACACAAATGATTTAGCTTCAAATACTTGCGATATAAATGATATAGCTTCAAATGCATGCGAAACAAATGTGTTAGCTTCTAATCCATGCGAAACACGTGATTTAGCTTCAAATCAATGCGATGTAGAAGGTTTACCTTCAAATCCGTGCTTAACAAATGACTTAGCTTCAAATACCTGCGATATAAATGATATAGCTTCAAATGCAGGCGAAACAAACGTGTTAGCTTCTAATCCATGCGAAACTCATGATTTAGCTTCAAATCAATGCGATGTAGAAGGTTTACCTTCAAATCCATGCTTAACAAATGATTTAGCTTCAAACACTTGGGATATAAGTGATATAGCTTCAAATGCAGACGATCAAACGAGTTAGCTTCAAAATCCATGCGATAAACTTGATTTAGCTTCAAATCAATGCGAAGTAGAAGGATTAGCTTAAAATCCATGCAACACAAATGATTTAGCTTCAAATACTTGCGATATAAATGATATAGCTTCAAATGCAGGCGAAACAAATGTGTTAGCTTCGAATCCATGCGAAACACGTGATTTAGCTTCAAATCAATGCGGTGTAGAAGGTTTACCTTCAAATCCATGCTTAACAAATGATTTAGCTTCAAACACGGGATATAAGTGATATAGCTTCAAATGCAGACGATCAAACGAGTTAGCTTCAAAATCCATGCGATAAACTTGATTTAGCTTCAAATCAATGCGAAGTAGAAGGATTAGCTTAAAATCCATGCAACACAAATGATTTAGCTTCAAATACTTGCGATATAAATGATATAGCTTCAAATGCATGCGAAACAAATGTGTTAGCTTCTAATCCATGCGAAACACGTGATTTAGCTTCAAATCAATGCGATGTAGAAGGTTTACCTTCAAATCCGTGCTTAACAAATGACTTAGCTTCAAATACCTGCGATATAAATGATATAGCTTCAAATGCAGGCGAAACAAACGTGTTAGCTTCTAATCCATGCGAAACTCATGATTTAGCTTCAAATCAATGCGATGTAGAAGGTTTACCTTCAAATCCATGCTTAACAAATGATTTAGCTTCAAACACTTGGGATATAAGTGATATAGCTTCAAATGCAGACGATCAAACGAGTTAGCTTCAAAATCCATGCGATAAACTTGATTTAGCTTCAAATCAATGCGAAGTAGAAGGATTAGCTTCAAATCCATGCAACACAAATGATTTAGCTTCAAATACTTGCGATATAAATGATATAGCTTCAAATGCAGGCCTAACAAACGAGTTAGCTTCTAATCCATGCGAAACTCATGATTTAGCTTCAAATCAATGCGATGTAGAAGGTTTACCTTCAAATCCATGCACAACAAATGATTTAGCTTCAGACACTTGGGATATAAGTGATATAGCTTCAAATGCAGACGATCAAACGAGTTAGCTTCAAAATCCATGCGATAAACTTGATTTAGCTTCAAATCAATGCGAAGTAGAAGGTTTACCTTCAAAACCATGCTTAACAAATGATTTAGCTTCAAATACTTGCGATATAAATGATATAGCTTCAAATGCAGGCGAAACAAACGAGTTAGCTTCTAATCCATGCGAAACTCATGATTTAGCTTCAAATCAATGCGATGTAGAAGGTTTACATTTCAATCCATGCTTAACAAATAATTTAGCTTCAAACACTTGGGATATAAGTGATATAGCTTGAAATGCAGACGATCAAACAAGTTAGCTTCAAAATCCATGCGATAAACTTGATTTAGCTTCAAATCAATACGAAGTAGTAGGCTTAGCTTCAAATCCATGCGAAACATATGATTTAGGTTCAGATGCTTGCGGTATAAATGATACAGCTTCAAATGCAGACGAAACAAACGAGTTAGCTTCATATCTATGCGAAACACATGATTTAGCTTCAAATCAATGCGATGTAGAAGGTTTACCTTCAAATCCATGCTTAACAAATGATTTAGCTTCAAATACTTGCGATATAAATGATATAGCTTCAAATGCAGGCGAAACAAACGAGTTAGCCTCTAATCCATGCGAAACTCATGATTTAGCTTCAAATCAATGCGATGTAGAAGGTTTACCTTCAATTCAATGCTTAACAAATAATTTAGCTCCAAACACTTGGGATATAAGTGATATAGCTTCAAATGCAGACGATCAAACGAGTTAGCTTCAAAATCCATGCGATTAACTTGATTTAGCTTCAAATCAATGCGATGTAGAAGGTTTACCTTCAAATCCATGCTTAACAAAAGACTTAGCTTCAAATACCTGCGATATAAATGATATAGCTTCAAATGCAGGCGAAACAAACGTGTTAGCTTCTAATCCATGCGAAACTCATGATTTAGCTTCAAATCAATGCGATGTAGAAGGTTTACCTTCAAATCCATGCTTAAAAAATGATTTAGCTTCAAATACTTGCGATTTAAATGATATAGCCTCAAATGCAGACGATCAAACGAGTTAGCTTCAAAATCCATGCGATAAACTTGATTTAGCTTCAAATCCATGCGTAGTAGAAGCATTAGCTTCAAATCCATGCAACACAAATGATTTAGCTTCAAATACTTGCGATATAAATGATATAGCTTCAAATGCAGGCCTAACAAACGAGTTAGCTTCTAATCCATGCGAAACTCATGATTTAGCTTCAAATCAATGCGATGTAGAAGGTTTACCTTCAAATCCATGCACAACAAATGATTTAGCTTCAGACACTTGGGATATAAGTGATATAGCTTCAAATGCAGACGATCAAACGAGTTAGTTTCAAGTCCACGCGAAACAAGTGATTTAGCTTCAGACACTTGCGATATAAGTGATATAGCTTCAAACGCAGAAGAAACAAACGAGTTATCTTCAAATCCATGCCATGCACTTGATTTAGCTGAAAATCAATGCGATGTAGAAGGATGAGCTTCAAATCCATGCAACACAAATGATTTAGCTTCAAATACTTGCGGTATAAATGATATAGCTTCAAATGCAGGCGAAACAAACGAGTTAGCTTCTAATCCACGCGAAACTCATGATTTAGCTTCAAATCAATGCGATGTAGAAGGTTTACCTTCAAATCCATGCTCAACAAATGATTTAGCTTCAGACACTTGGGATATAAGTGATATAGCTTCAAATGCAGACGATCAAACGAGTTAGCTTCAAGTCCACGCGAAACAAGTGATTTAGCTTCAGACACTTGCGATATAAGTGATATAGCTTCAAATGCAGAAGAAACAAACGAGTTATCTTCAAATCCATGCCATGCACTTGATTTAGCTGAACATCAATGCGATGTAGAAGGATGAGCTTCAAATCCATGCAACACAAATGATTTAGCTTCAAATACTTGCGATATAAATGATATAGCTTCAAATGCAGGCGAAACAAACGAGTTAGCTTCTAATCCATGCGAAACTCATGATTTAGCTTCAAATCAATGCGATGTAGAAGGTTTACCTTCAAATCCATGCACAACAAATGATTTAGCTTCAGACACTTGGGATATAAGTGATATAGCTTCAAATGCAGACGATCAAACGAGTTAGCTTCAAGTCCACGCGAAACAAGTGATTTAGCTTCAGACACTTGCGATATAAGTGATATAGCTTCAAATGCAGAAGAAACAAACGAGTTATCTTCAAATCCATGCCATGCACTTGATTTAGCTGAACATCAATGCGATGTAGAAGGATGAGCTTCAAATCCATGCAACACAAATGATTTAGCTTCAAATACTTGCGATATAAATGATATAGCTTCAAATGCAGGCGAAACAAACGAGTTAGCTTCTAATCCATGCGAAACTCATGATTTAGCTTCAAATCAATGCGATGTAGAAGGTTTACCTTCAAATCCATGCACAACAAATGATTTAGCTTCAGACACTTGGGATATAAGTGATATAGCTTCAAATGCAGACGATCAAACGAGTTAGTTTCAAGTCCACGCGAAACACGTGATTTAGCTTCAGACACTTGCGATATAAGTGATATAGCTTCAAACGCAGAAGAAACAAACGAGTTATCTTCAAATCCATGCCATGCACTTGATTTAACTGAACATCAATGCGATGTAGAAGGATGAGCTTCAAATCCATGCAACACAAATGATTTAGCTTCAAATACTTGCGATATAAATGATATAGCTTCAAATGCAGTCGAAACAAACGAGTTAGCTTCTAATCCATGCGAAACTCATGATTTAGCTTCAAATCAATGCGATGTAGAAGGTTTACCTTTCAATCGATGCTTAACAAATAATTTAGCTTCAAACACTTGGGATATAAGTGATATAGCTTCAAATGCAGACGATCAAACGAGTTAGCTTCAAAATCCATGCGATAAACTTGATTTAGCTTCAAATCAATGCGAAGTAGAAGGATTAGCTTAAAATCCATGCAACACAAATGATTTAGCTTCAAATACTTGCGATATAAATGATATAGCTTCAAATGCATGCGAAACAAATGTGTTAGCTTCTAATCCATGCGAAACACGTGATTTAGCTTCAAATCAATGCGATGTAGAAGGTTTACCTTCAAATCCATGCTTAAAAAATGATTTAGCTTCAAATACTTGCGATTTAAATGATATAGCCTCAAATGCAGACGATCAAACGAGTTAGCTTCAAAATCCATGCGATAAACTTGATTTAGCTTCAAATCCATGCGTAGTAGAAGGATTAGCTTCAAATCCATGCAACACAAAAGATTTAGCTTCAAATACTTGCGATATAAATGATATAGCTTCAAATGCAGGCCTAAAAAACGAGTTAGCTTCTAATCCATGCGAAACTCATGATTTAGCTTCAAATCAATGCGATGTAGAAGGTTTACCTTCAAATCCATGCACAACAAATGATTTAGCTTCAGACACTTGGGATATAAGTGATATAGCTTCAAATGCAGACGATCAAACGAGTTAGCTTCAAGTCCACGCGAAACAAGTGATTTAGCTTCAGACACTTGCGATATAAGTGATATAGCTTCAAACGCAGAAGAAACAAACGAGTTATCTTCATATCCATGCCATGCACTTGATTTAGCTTCAAATCAATGCGATGTAGAAGGATGAGCTTCAAATCCATGCAACACAAATGATTTAGCTTCAAATACTTGCGATATAAATGATATAGCTTCAAATGCAGGCGAAACAAACGAGTTAGCTTCTAATCCATGCGAAACTCATGATTTAGCTTCAAATCAATGCGATGTAGAAGGTTTACCTTTCAATCCATGCTTAACAAATAATTTAGCTTCAAACACTTGGGATATAAGTGATATAGCTTGAAATGCAGACGATCAAACGAGTTAGCTTCAAAATCCATGCGATAAACTTGATTTAGCTTCAAATCAATGCGAAGTAGTAGGCTTAGCTTCAAATCCATGCAAAACAAATGATTTAGGTTCAGATACTTGCGGTATAAATGATACAGCTTCAAATGCAGAAGAAACAAACGAGTTATCTCAAATCCATGCCATGCACTTGATTTAGCTGAAAATCAATGCGATGTAGAAGGATGAGCTTCAAATCCATGCAACACAAATGATTTAGCTTCAAATACTTGCGATATAAATGATATAGCTTCAAATGCAGGCGAAACAGACGAGTTAGCTTCTAATCCATGCGAAACTCATTATTTAGCTCCAAATCAATGCGATGTAGAAGGTTTACCCTTCAATCCATGCTTAACAAATAATTTAGCTTCAAACACTTGGGATATAAGTGATATAGCTTGAAATGCAGACGATCAAACGAGTTAGCTTCAAAATCCATGCGATAAACTTGATTTAGCTACAAATCAATGCGAAGTAGTAGGCTTAGCTTCAAATCCATGCGAAACAAATGATTTAGGTTCAGATACTTGCGGTATAAATGATACAGCTTCAAATGCAGACGAAACAAACGAGTTAGCTTCATATCTATGCGAAACACATGATTTAGCTTCAAATCAATGCGATGTAGAAGGTTTACCTTCAAATCCATGCAACACAAATGATTTAGCTTCAAATACTTGCGATATAAATGATATAGCTTCAAATGCAGGCGAAACAGACGAGTTAGCTTCTAATCCATGCGAAACTCATGATTTAGATTCAAATCAATGCGATATAGAAGGTTTACCTTTCAATCCATGCTTAACAAATAATTTAGCTTCAAACACTTGGGATATAAGTGATATAGCTTGAAATGCAGACGATCAAACGAGTTAGCTTCAAAATCCATGCGATAAACTTGATTTAGCTTCAAATCAATGCGAAGTAGTAGGCTTAGTTTCAAATCCATGCGAAACAAATGATTTAGGTTCAGATACTTGCGGTATAAATGATACAGCATCAAATGCAGACGAAACAAACGAGTTAGCATCATATCTATGCGAAACACATGATTTAGCTTCAAATGAATGCGATGTAGAAGGTTTACCTTCAAATCCATGCTTAACAAATGATTTAGCTTCAAATACTTGCGATATAAATGATATAGCTTTAAATGCATGCGAAAGAAACGTGTTAGCTTCTAATCCATGCGAATCTCATGATTTAGCTTCAAATCAATGCGATGTAGAAGGTTTAACTTCAAATCCATGCTTAAAAAATGATTTAGCTTCAAACACTTGGGATATAAGTGATATGGCTTCAAATGCAGACGATCAAACGAGTTAGCTTCAAAATCCATGCGATAAACTTGATTTAGCTTCAAATCAATGCAAAGTAGAAGGATTGGCTTAAAATCCATGCAACACAAATGATTTAGCTTCAAATACTTGCGATATAAATGATATAGCTTCAAATGCAGGCGAAACAAACGTGTTAGCTTCTAATCCATGCGAAACTCATGATTTAGCTTCAAATCAATGCGATGTAGAAGGTTTACCTTCAAATCCATGCTTAACAAATGATTTAGCTTCAAATACTTGCGATATAAATGATATAGCTACAAATGCAGGCGAAACAAACGTGTTAGCTTCTAATCCATGCGAAACTCATGATTTAGCTTCAAATCAATGCTGTGTAGAAGATTTACCTTCAAATCCATGCTTAACAAATAATTTATCTTCAAACACTTGGGATATAAGTGATATAGCTTCAAATGCAGACGATCAAACGAGTTAGCTTCAAAATCCATGCGATAAACTTGATTTAGCTTCAAATCAATGCGAAGTAGAAGGTTTACCTTCAAATCCATGCTTAACAAATGATTTAGCTTCAAATACTTGCGATATAAAGGATATAGCTTCAAATGGAGGCGAAACAAACGTGTTAGCTTCTAATCCATGCGAAACTCATGATTTAGCTTCAAATCAATGCGATGTAGAAGGTTTACCTTCAAATCCATGCTTAAAAAATGATTTAGCTTCAAACACTTGGGATATAAGTGATATGGCATCAAATGCAGACGATCAAACGAGATAGCTTCAAAATCCATGCGATAAACTTGATTTAGCTTCAAATCAATGCGAAGTAGAAGAATTAGCTTCAAATCCGTGGAACACAAATGATTTAGCTTCAAACACTTGCGATATAAATGATATAGCTTCAAACGCAGGCGAAACAAACGAGTTAGCTTCTAATCCATGCGAAACTCATGATTTAGCTTCAAATCAATGCGATGTAGAAGGGTTACCTTCAAATCCATGCTTAACAAATGATTTCGCTTCAAACACTTGGGATATAAGTGATATAGCTTCAAATGCAGGAGAAACAAACGAGTTATCTTCAAATCCATTCCATGCACTTGATTTAGTTGAAAATCAATGCGATGTAGAAGGATGAGCTTCAAATCCATGCAACACAAATGATTTAGCTTCAAATACTTGCGATATAAATGATATAGCTTCAAATGCAGGCGAAACAGACGAGTTAGCTTCTAATCCATGCGAAACTCATGATTTAGCTTCAAATCAATGCGATGTAGAAGGTTTACCCTTCAATCCATGCTTAACAAATAATTTAGCTTCAAACACTTGGGATATAAGTGATATAGCTTGAAATGCAGACAATCAAACGAGTTAGCTTCAAAATCCATGCGATAAACTTGATTTAGCTTCAAATCAATGCGAAGTAGTAGGCTTAGCTTCAAATCCATGCGAAACAAATGATTTAGGTTCAGATACTTGCGGTATAAATGATACAGCTTCAAATGCAGACGAAACAAACGAGTTAGCTTCATATCTATGCGAAACACATGATTTAGCTTCAAATCTATGCGATGTAGAAGGTTTACCTTCAAATCCATGCTTAACAAATGGTTTAGCTTCAAACACTTGGGATATAAGTGATATAGCTTCAAATGCAGACGATCAAACGAGTTAGCTTCTAAATCCATGCGATAAACTTGATTTAGCTTCAAATCAATGCGAAGTAGAAGGATTAGCTTCAAATCCGTGGAACACAAATGATTTAGCTTCAAACACTTGCGATATAAATGATATAGCTTCAAATGCAGGCGAAACAAACGAGTTAGCTTCTAATCCATGCGAAACTCATGATTTAGCTTCAAATCAATGCGATGTAGAAGGTTTACCTTCAAATCCATGCTTAACAAATGATTTCGCTTCAAATACTTGCGATATAAATGATATAGCTTCAAATACAGGCGAAACAAACGTGTTAGCTTCTAATCCATGCGAAACTCATGATTTAGCTTCAAATCAATGCGATGTAGGAGGTTTACCTTCAAATCCATGCTTAACAAATAATTTAGCTTCAAAGACTTGGGATATAAGTGATATAGCTTCAAATGCAGACGATCAAACAAGTTAGCCACAAAATCCATGCGATAAACTTGATTTAGCTTCAAATCAATGCGAAGTAGAAGGTTTACCTTCAAATCCATGCTTAAAAAATGATTTAGCTTCAAACACTTGGGATATAAGTGATATGGCATCAAATGCAGACGATCAAACGAGATAGCTTCAAAATCCATGCGATAAACTTGATTTAGCTTCAAATCAATGCGAAGTAGAAGGTTTACCTTCAAACCCATGCTTAACAAATGATTTAGCTTCAAATACTTGCGATATAAATGATATAGCTTCAAATGCAGGCGAAACAAACGTGTTAGCTTCTAATCCATGCGAAACTCATGATTTAGCTTCAAATCAATGCGATGTAGGAGGTTTACCTTCAAATCCATGCTTAACAAATAATTTAGCTTCAAAGACTTGGAATATAAGTGATTTAGCTTCAAATGCAGACGATCAAACGAGTTAGCTTCAAAATCCATGCGATAAACTTGATTTAGCTTCAAATCAATGCGAAGTAGAAGGATTAGCTTAAAATCCATGCAACACAAATGATTTAGCTTCAAATACTTGCGATATAAATGATATAGCTTCAAACGCAGGCGAAACAAACGAGTTAGCTTCTAATCCATGCGAAACTCATGATTTAGCTTCAAATCAATGCGATGTAGAAGGCTTACCTTCAAATCCATGCTTAACAAATGATTTCGCTTCAAATACTTGCGATATGAATGATATAGCTTCAAATGCAGACGATCAAACAAGTTAGCCACAAAATCCATGCGATAAACTTGATTTAGCTTCAAATCAATGCGAAGTAGAAGGATTAGCTTCAAATCCATGCAACACAAATGATTTAGCTTCAAATACTTGCGATATAAATGATATAGCTTCAAACGCAGGCGAAACAAACGAGTTAGCTTCTAATCCATGCGAAATACATGATTTAGCTTCAAATCAATGCGATGTAGAAGGTTTACCTTCAAATCCATGCTTAACAAATGATTTCGCTTCAAATACTTGCGATATAAATGATATAGCTTCAAATACAGGCGAAACAAACGTGTTAGCTTCTAATCCATGCGAAACTCATGATTTAGCTTCAAATCAATGCGATGTAGGAGGTTTACCTTCAAATCCATGCTTAACGAATAATTTAGCTTCAAAGACTTGGGATATAAGTGATTTAGCTACAAATGCAGACGATCAAACGAGTTAGCTTCAAAATCCATGCGATAAACTTGATTTAGCTTCAAATCAATGCGATGTATAAGGTTTACCTTTAAATCCATGCTTAACAAATAATTTAGCTTCAAACACTTGGGATATAAGTGATATCGCTTCAAATGCAGACGATCAAACGAGTTAGCTTCAAGTCCACGCGAAACAATTGATTTAGCTTCAGACACTTGCGATATAAGTGATATAGCTTCAAATGCAGAAGAAACAAACGATTTATCTTCAAATCCACTACATGCACTTGATTTAGCTGAAAATCAATGCGATGTAGAAGGTTCAGCTTCAAATCCATGCGAAACAAATGATTTAGCTTCAAACACTTGGGATATAAGTAATATAGCTTCAAATGCAGACGATCAAACAAGTTAGCTTCATAATCCACGCGATAAATTTGATTTAGCTTCAAATCAATGCGAAGGAGAACGATGAGCTTCAAATCCATGCAACACAAATGATTTAGCTTCAATTACTTGCGATATAAATGATATAGCTTCAAATGCAGGCGAAACAAACGTGTTAGCTTCTAATCCATGCGAAACTCATCATTTAGCTTCAAATCAATGCGATGTAGAAGGTTTACTTTCAAATCCATGCTTAACACATGATTCAGCTTCAAACACTTGGGATATAAGTGATATAGCTTCAAAGGCAGACGATCAAACGAGTTAGCTTCAAAATTCATGCGATAAACTTGATTTAGCTTCAAATTAATGCGAAGTAGAAGGATTGGCTTAAAATCCGTGCAACACAAATGATTTAGCTTCAAATACTTGCGATATAAATGATATAGCTTCAAATGCAGGCGAAACAAACGTGTTAGCTTCTAATCCATGCGAAACTCATGATTTAGCTTCAAATCAATGCGAAGTAGAAGGTTTACCTTCAAATCCATGCTTAACAAATGATTTAGCTTCAAATACTTACGATATAAATGATATAGCTTCAAATGCAGACGATCAAACGAGATAGCTTCAAAATCCATGCGATAAACTTGATTTAGCTTCAAATCATTGCGAAGTAGAAGGATGAGCTTCAAATCCATGCAACACAATTGATTTAGCTTCAAATACTTGCGATATAAACGATATAGCTTCAAATGCAGGCGAAGCGAACGCGTTAGCTTCTAATCCATGCGAAACTCATGATTTAGCTTCAAATCAATGCGATGTAGAAGGTTCACCTTCAAATCCATGCCCAACAAATAATTTAGCTTCTAACACTTAGGATATAAGTGATATAGCTTGAAATGCAGACGATCAAACGAGTTAGCTTCAAAATCCATGCGATAAACTTGATTTAGCTTCAAATCAATGCGAAGTAGAAGGCTTAGCTTCAAATCCATGCGAAACAAATAATTTAGGTTCAGATACTTGCGGTATAAATGATACAGCTTCAAATGCAGACGAAACAAACGAGTTAGCTTCATATCTATGCGAAACACATGATTTAGCTTCAAATGAATGCGATGTAGAAGGTTTACCTTCAAATCCATGCTTAACAAATGACTTAGCTTCAAATACCTGCGATAAAAATGATATAGCTTCAAATGCAGGCGAAACAAACGTGTTAGCTTCTAATCCATGCGAAACTCATGATTTAGCTTCAAATCAATGCGATGTAGAAGGTTTACCTTCAAATCCATGCTTAACAAATGATTTAGCTTCAAACACTTGGGATATAAGTGATATAGCTTCAAATGCAGACGATCAAACGAGTTAGCTTCAAAATCCATGCGTTCAAGTTGATTTAGCTACAAATCAATGCGAAGTAGTAGGATTAGCATAAAATCCATGCAACACAAATGATTTAGCTTCAAATACTTGCGATATAAATGATATAGCTTCAAATGCAGGCGAAACAAATGTGTTAGCTTCAAATCCATGCGAAACTCATGATTTAGCTTCAAATCAATGCGATGTAGAAGGTTTACCTTCAAATCCATGCTTAAAAAATGATTTAGCTTCAAATACTTGCGATATAAATGATATAGCTTCAAATGCAGACGATCAAACAAGTTAGCCACAAAATCAATGCGATAAACTTGATTTAGCTTCAAATCATTGCGAAGTAGAAGGATTAGCTTCAAATCCATGCAACACAAATGATTTAGCTTCAAATACTTGCGATATAAATGATATAGCTTCAAATGCAGGCGAAACAAACGAGTTAGCTTCTAATCCATGCGAAACTCATGATTTAGCTTCAAATCAATGCGATGTAGAAGGTTTACCTTTCAATCCATGCTTAACAAATAATTTTGCTTCAAACACTTGGGATATAAGTTCTATAGCTTGAAATGCAGACGATCAAACGAGTTAGCTTCAAAATCCATGCGATAAACTTGATTTAGCTTCAAATCAATGCGAAGTAGTAGGCTTAGCTTCAAATCCATGATTAACAAATAATTTAGCTTCAAAGACTTGGGATATAAATGATCCAGCTTCAAATGCAGACGAAACAAACGAGTTAGCTTCATATCTATTCGAAACAAAAGATTTAGCTTCAAATCAATGCGATGAAGAAGGTTTACCTTCAAATCCATGCTTAACAAATGATTTAGCTTCAAATACTTGCGATATAAATGATATAGCTTCAAATGCAGGCGGAAGAAACGTGTTAGCTTCTAATCCATGCGAAACTCATGATTTAGCTTCAAATCAATGCGATGTAGAAGGTTTACCTTCAAATCCATGCTTAACAAATGATTTAGCTTCAAACACTTGGGATATAAGTGACATAGCTTCAAATGCAGACGATCAAACGAGTTAGCTTCATAATCCACGCGATAAACTTGATTTAGCTTCAAATCAATGCAAAGTAGAAGGATTGGCTTAAAATACATGCAACACAAATGATTTAGCTTCAAAGACTTGCGATATAAATGATATAGCTTCAAATGCAGGCGAAACAAACGTGTTAGCTTCTAATCCATGCGAAACTCATGATTTAGCTTCAAATCAATGCGATGTAGAAGGTTTAACTTCAAATCCATGCTTAAAAAATGATTTAGCTTCAAACACTTGGTCTATAAGTGATATGGCTTCAAATGCAGACTATCAAACGAGTTAGCTTCAAAATCCATGCGATAAACTTGATTTAGCTTCAAATCAATGCGATGTAGAAGGTTTACCTTCAAATCCATGCTTAACAAATGATTTAGCTTCAAATACTTGCGAGATAAATGATATAGCTTCAAATGCAGGCGAAACAAACGTGTTAGCTTCTAATCCATGCGAAACTCATGATTTAGCTTCAAATCAATGCGATGTAGAAGGTTTACCTTCAAATCCATGCTTAACAAATGATTTAGCTTCAAACACTTGGGATATAAGTGATATAGCTTCAAAGGCAGACGATCAAACGAGATAGCTTCAAAATCCATGCGATAAACTTGATTTAGCTTCAAATCAATGCGAAGTAGAAGGATTAGCTTCAAATCCGTGGAACACAAATGATTTAGCTTCAAATACTTGCGATATAAATGATATAGCTTCAAATGCAGGCGAAACAAATGAGTTTGCTTCTAATCCATGCGAAACTCATGATTTAGCTTCAAATCAATGCGATGTAGAAGGTTTACCTTCAAATCCATGCTTAACAAATGATTTCGCTTCAAATACTTGCGATATAAATGATATAGCTTCAAATGCAGGCGAAACTAACGTGTTAGCTTCTAATCCATGCGAAACTCATGATTTAGCTTCAAATCAATGCGATGTAGGAGGTTTACCTTCAAATCCATGCTTAACAAATAATTTAGCTTCAAAGACTTGGGATATAAGTGATTTAGCTTCAAATGCAGACGATCAAACGAGTTAGCTTCAAAATCCATGCGATAAACTTGATTTAGCTTCAAATCAATGCGAAGTAGAAGGATTAGCTTAAAATCCATGCAACTCAAATGATTTAGCTTCAAATACTTGCGATATAAATGATATAGCTACAAATGCAGGCGAAACAAACGTGTTAGCTTCTAATCCATGCGAAACTCATGATTATCTTCAAATCAATGCTATGTAGAAGATTTACCTTCAAATCCATGCTTAACAAATAATTTATCTTCAAACACTTGGGATATAAGTGATATAGCTTCAAATGCAGACGATCAAACGAGTTAGCTTCTCATCCATGCGAAACTCATGATTTAGCTTCAAATCAATGCGAAGTAGAAGGTTTACCTTCAAATCCATGCTTAACAAATGATTTAGCTTCAAACACTTGGATATAAGTGATATAGCTTCAAAGGCAGACGATCAAACGAGTTAGCTTCAAAATTCATGCGATAAACTTGATTTAGCTTCAAATTAATGCGAAGTAGAAGGATTGGCTTAAAATCCATGCAACACAAATGATTTAGCTTCAAATACATGCGATATAAATGATATAGCTTCAAATGCAGGCGAAACAAACGTGTTAGCTTCAAAATCCATGCGGTAAACTTGATTTAGCTTCAAATCAATGCGAAGTAGTAGTCTTAGCTTCAAATCCATGCAAAACAAATGATTTAGGTTCAGATACTTGCGGTATAAATGATACAGCTTCAAATGCAGAAGAAACAAACGAGTTATCTCAAATCCATGCCATGCACTTGATTTAGCTGAAAATCAATGCGATGTAGAAGGATGAGCTTCAAATCCATGCAACACAAATGATTTAGCTTCAAATACTTGCGATATAAATGATATAGCTTCAAATGCAGGCGAAACAGACGAGTTAGCTTCTAATCCATGCGAAACTCATGATTTAGATTCAAATCAATGCGATGTAGAAGGTTTACCTTTCAATCCATGCTTAACAAATAATTTAGCTTCAAACACTTGGGATATAAGTGATATAGCTTGAAATGCAGACGATCAAACGAGTTAGCTTCAAAATCCATGCGATAAACTTGATTTAGCTTCAAATCAATGCGAAGTAGAAGGTTTACCTTGAAATCCATGCTTAACAAATGATTTAGCTTCAAATACTTGCGATATAAATGATATAGCTTCAAATGCAGGCGAAACAAACGTGTTAGCTTCTAATCCATGCGAAACTCATGATTTAGCTTCAAATCAATGCGAAGTAGAAGGTTTACCTTCAAATCCATGCTTAACAAATGATTTAGCTTCAAATACTTACGATATAAATGATATAGCTTCAAATGCAGACGATCAAACGAGATAGCTTCAAAATCCATGCGATAAACTTGATTTAGCTTCAAATCATTGCGAAGTAGAAGGATGAGCTTCAAATCCATGCAACACAATTGATTTAGCTTCAAATACTTGCGATATAAACGATATAGCTTCAAATGCAGGCGAAGCGAACGCGTTAGCTTCTAATCCATGCGAAACTCATGATTTAGCTTCAAATCAATGCGATGTAGAAGGTTCACCTTCAAATCCATGCCCAACAAATAATTTAGCTTCTAACACTTAGGATATAAGTGATATAGCTTGAAATGCAGACGATCAAACGAGTTAGCTTCAAAATCCATGCGATAAACTTGATTTAGCTTCAAATCAATGCGAAGTAGAAGGCTTAGCTTCAAATCCATGCGAAACAAATAATTTAGGTTCAGATACTTGCGGTATAAATGATACAGCTTCAAATGCAGAAGAAACAAACGAGTTAGCTTCATATCTATGCGAAACACATGATTTAGCTTCAAATGAATGCGATGTAGAAGGTTTACCTTCAAATCCATGCTTAACAAATGACTTAGCTTCAAATACCTGCGATAAAAATGATATAGCTTCAAATGCAGGCGAAACAAACGTGTTAGCTTCTAATCCATGCGAAACTCATGATTTAGCTTCAAATCAATGCGATGTAGAAGGTTTACCTTCAAATCCATGCTTAACAAATGATTTAGCTTCAAACACTTGGGATATAAGTGATATAGCTTCAAATGCAGACGATCAAACGAGTTAGCTTCAAAATCCATGCGATCAAGTTGATTTAGCTACAAATCAATGCGAAGTAGTAGGATTAGCATAAAATCCATGCAACACAAATGATTTAGCTTCAAATACTTGCGATATAAATGATATAGCTTCAAATGCAGGCGAAACAAATGTGTTAGCTTCAAATCCATGCGAAACTCATGATTTAGCTTCAAATCAATGCGATGTAGAAGGTTTACCTTCAAATCCATGCTTAAAAAATGATTTAGCTTCAAATACTTGCGATATAAATGATATAGCTTCAAATGCAGACGATCAAACAAGTTAGCCACAAAATCAATGCGATAAACTTGATTTAGCTTCAAATCATTGCGAAGTAGAAGGATTAGCTTCAAATCCATGCAACACAAATGATTTAGCTTCAAATACTTGCGATATAAATGATATAGCTTCAAATGCAGGCGAAACAAACGAGTTAGCTTCTAATCCATGCGAAACTCATGATTTAGCTTCAAATCAATGCGATGTAGAAGGTTTACCTTTCAATCCATGCTTAACAAATAATTTAGCTTCAAACACTTGGGATATAAGTTCTATAGCTTGAAATGCAGACGATCAAACGAGTTAGCTTCAAAATCCATGCGATAAACTTGATTTAGCTTCAAATCAATGCGAAGTAGTAGGCTTAGCTTCAAATCCATGATTAACAAATAATTTAGCTTCAAAGACTTGGGATATAAATGATCCAGCTTCAAATGCAGACGAAACAAACGAGTTAGCTTCATATCTATTCGAAACAAAAGATTTAGCTTCAAATCAATGCGATGAAGAAGGTTTACCTTCAAATCCATGCTTAACAAATGATTTAGCTTCAAATACTTGCGATATAAATGATATAGCTTCAAATGCAGGCGGAAGAAACGTGTTAGCTTCTAATCCATGCGAAACTCATGATTTAGCTTCAAATCAATGCGATGTAGAATGTTTACCTTCAATCCATGCTTAACAAATGATTTAGCTTCAAACACTTGGGATATAAGTGACATAGCTTCAAATGCAGACGATCAAACGAGTTAGCTTCATAATCCACGCGATAAACTTGATTTAGCTTCAAATCAATGCAAAGTAGAAGGATTGGCTTAAAATACATGCAACACAAATGATTTAGCTTCAAAGACTTGCGATATAAATGATATAGCTTCAAATGCAGGCGAAACAAACGTGTTAGCTTCTAATCCATGCGAAACTCATGATTTAGCTTCAAATCAATGCGATGTAGAAGGTTTAACTTCAAATCCATGCTTAAAAAATGATTTAGCTTCAAACACTTGGTCTATAAGTGATATGGCTTCAAATGCAGACTATCAAACGAGTTAGCTTCAAAATCCATGCGATAAACTTGATTTAGCTTCAAATCAATGCGATGTAGAAGGTTTACCTTCAAATCCATGCTTAACAAATGATTTAGCTTCAAATACTTGCGAGATAAATGATATAGCTTCAAATGCAGGCGAAACAAACGTGTTAGCTTCTAATCCATGCGAAACTCATGATTTAGCTTCAAATCAATGCGATGTAGAAGGTTTACCTTCAAATCCATGCTTAACAAATGATTTAGCTTCAAACACTTGGGATATAAGTGATATAGCTTCAAAGGCAGACGATCAAACGAGATAGCTTCAAAATCCATGCGATAAACTTGATTTAGCTTCAAATCAATGCGAAGTAGAAGGATTAGCTTCAAATCCGTGGAACACAAATGATTTAGCTTCAAATACTTGCGATATAAATGATATAGCTTCAAATGCAGGCGAAACAAATGAGTTTGCTTCTAATCCATGCGAAACTCATGATTTAGCTTCAAATCAATGCGATGTAGAAGGTTTACCTTCAAATCCATGCTTAACAAATGATTTCGCTTCAAATACTTGCGATATAAATGATATAGCTTCAAATGCAGGCGAAACTAACGTGTTAGCTTCTAATCCATGCGAAACTCATGATTTAGCTTCAAATCAATGCGATGTAGGAGGTTTACCTTCAAATCCATGCTTAACAAATAATTTAGCTTCAAAGACTTGGGATATAAGTGATTTAGCTTCAAATGCAGACGATCAAACGAGTTAGCTTCAAAATCCATGCGATAAACTTGATTTAGCTTCAAATCAATGCGAAGTAGAAGGATTAGCTTAAAATCCATGCAACTCAAATGATTTAGCTTCAAATACTTGCGATATAAATGATATAGCTACAAATGCAGGCGAAACAAACGTGTTAGCTTCTAATCCATGCGAAACTCATGATTTAGCTTCAAATCAATGCTATGTAGAAGATTTACCTTCAAATCCATGCTTAACAAATAATTTATCTTCAAACACTTGGGATATAAGTGATATAGCTTCAAATGCAGACGATCAAACGAGTTAGCTTCTCATCCATGCGAAACTCATGATTTAGCTTCAAATCAATGCGAAGTAGAAGGTTTACCTTCAAATCCATGCTTAACAAATGATTTAGCTTCAAACACTTGGGATATAAGTGATATAGCTTCAAAGGCAGACGATCAAACGAGTTAGCTTCAAAATTCATGCGATAAACTTGATTTAGCTTCAAATTAATGCGAAGTAGAAGGATTGGCTTAAAATCCATGCAACACAAATGATTTAGCTTCAAATACATGCGATATAAATGATATAGCTTCGAATGCAGGCGAAACAAACGTGTTAGCTTCAAAATCCATGCGGTAAACTTGATTTAGCTTCAAATCAATGCGAAGTAGTAGTCTTAGCTTCAAATCCATGCAAAACAAATGATTTAGGTTCAGATACTTGCGGTATAAATGATACAGCTTCAAATGCAGAAGAAACAAACGAGTTATCTCAAATCCATGCCATGCACTTGATTTAGCTGAAAATCAATGCGATGTAGAAGGATGAGCTTCAAATCCATGCAACACAAATGATTTAGCTTCAAATACTTGCGATATAAATGATATAGCTTCAAATGCAGGCGAAACAGACGAGTTAGCTTCTAATCCATGCGAAACTCATGATTTAGATTCAAATCAATGCGATGTAGAAGGTTTACCTTTCAATCCATGCTTAACAAATAATTTAGCTTCAAACACTTGGGATATAAGTGATATAGCTTGAAATGCAGACGATCAAACGAGTTAGCTTCAAAATCCATGCGATAAACTTGATTTAGCTTCAAATCAATGCGAAGTAGAAGGTTTACCTTGAAATCCATGCTTAACAAATGATTTAGCTTCAAATACTTGCGATATAAATGATATAGCTTCAAATGCAGGCGAAACAAACGTGTTAGCTTCTAATCCATGCGAAACTCATGATTTAGCTTCAAATCAATGCGAAGTAGAAGGTTTACCTTCAAATCCATGCTTAACAAATGATTTAGCTTCAAATACTTACGATATAAATGATATAGCTTCAAATGCAGACGATCAAACGAGATAGCTTCAAAATCCATGCGATAAACTTGATTTAGCTTCAAATCATTGCGAAGTAGAAGGATGAGCTTCAAATCCATGCAACACAATTGATTTAGCTTCAAATACTTGCGATATAAACGATATAGCTTCAAATGCAGGCGAAGCGAACGCGTTAGCTTCTAATCCATGCGAAACTCATGATTTAGCTTCAAATCAATGCGATGTAGAAGGTTCACCTTCAAATCCATGCCCAACAAATAATTTAGCTTCTAACACTTAGGATATAAGTGATATAGCTTGAAATGCAGACGATCAAACGAGTTAGCTTCAAAATCCATGCGATAAACTTGATTTAGCTTCAAATCAATGCGAAGTAGAAGGCTTAGCTTCAAATCCATGCGAAACAAATAATTTAGGTTCAGATACTTGCGGTATAAATGATACAGCTTCAAATGCAGAAGAAACAAACGAGTTAGCTTCATATCTATGCGAAACACATGATTTAGCTTCAAATGAATGCGATGTAGAAGGTTTACCTTCAAATCCATGCTTAACAAATGACTTAGCTTCAAATACCTGCGATAAAAATGATATAGCTTCAAATGCAGGCGAAACAAACGTGTTAGCTTCTAATCCATGCGAAACTCATGATTTAGCTTCAAATCAATGCGATGTAGAAGGTTTACCTTCAAATCCATGCTTAACAAATGATTTAGCTTCAAACACTTGGGATATAAGTGATATAGCTTCAAATGCAGACGATCAAACGAGTTAGCTTCAAAATCCATGCGATCAAGTTGATTTAGCTACAAATCAATGCGAAGTAGTAGGATTAGCATAAAATCCATGCAACACAAATGATTTAGCTTCAAATACTTACGATATAAATGATATAGCTTCAAATGCAGGCGAAACAAATGTGTTAGCTTCAAATCCATGCGAAACTCATGATTTAGCTTCAAATCAATGCGATGTAGAAGGTTTACCTTCAAATCCATGCTTAAAAAATGATTTAGCTTCAAATACTTGCGATATAAATGATATAGCTTCAAATGCAGACGATCAAACAAGTTAGCCACAAAATCAATGCGATAAACTTGATTTAGCTTCAAATCATTGCGAAGTAGAAGGATTAGCTTCAAATCCATGCAACACAAATGATTTAGCTTCAAATACTTGCGATATAAATGATATAGCTTCAAATGCAGGCGAAACAAACGAGTTAGCTTCTAATCCATGCGAAACTCATGATTTAGCTTCAAATCAATGCGATGTAGAAGGTTTACCTTTCAATCCATGCTTAACAAATAATTTAGCTTCAAACACTTGGGATATAAGTTCTATAGCTTGAAATGCAGACGATCAAACGAGTTAGCTTCAAAATCCATGCGATAAACTTGATTTAGCTTCAAATCAATGCGAAGTAGTAGGCTTAGCTTCAAATCCATGATTAACAAATAATTTAGCTTCAAAGACTTGGGATATAAATGATCCAGCTTCAAATGCAGACGAAACAAACGAGTTAGCTTCATATCTATTCGAAACAAAAGATTTAGCTTCAAATCAATGCGATGAAGAAGGTTTACCTTCAAATCCATGCTTAACAAATGATTTAGCTTCAAATACTTGCGATATAAATGATATAGCTTCAAATGCAGGCGGAAGAAACGTGTTAGCTTCTAATCCATGCGAAACTCATGATTTAGCTTCAAATCAATGCGATGTAGAATGTTTACCTTCAAATCCATGCTTAACAAATGATTTAGCTTCAAACACTTGGGATATAAGTGACATAGCTTCAAATGCAGACGATCAAACGAATTAGCTTCATAATCCACGCGATAAACTTGATTTAGCTTCAAATCAATGCAAAGTAGAAGGATTGGCTTAAAATACATGCAACACAAATGATTTAGCTTCAAAGACTTGCGATATAAATGATATAGCTTCAAATGCAGGCGAAACAAACGTGTTAGCTTCTAATCCATGCGAAACTCATGATTTAGCTTCAAATCAATGCGATGTAGAAGGTTTAACTTCAAATCCATGCTTAAAAAATGATTTAGCTTCAAACACTTGGTCTATAAGTGATATGGCTTCAAATGCAGACGATCAAACGAGTTAGCTTCAAAATCCATGCGATAAACTTGATTTAGCTTCAAATCAATGCGATGTAGAAGGTTTACCTTCAAATCCATGCTTAACAAATGATTTAGCTTCAAATACTTGCGAGATAAATGATATAGCTTCAAATGCAGGCGAAACAAACGTGTTAGCTTCTAATCCATGCGAAACTCATGATTTAGCTTCAAATCAATGCGATGTAGAAGGTTTACCTTCAAATCCATGCTTAACAAATGATTTAGCTTCAAACACTTGGGATATAAGTGATATAGCTTCAAAGGCAGACGATCAAACGAGATAGCTTCAAAATCCATGCGATAAACTTGATTTAGCTTCAAATCAATGCGAAGTAGAAGGATTAGCTTCAAATCCGTGGAACACAAATGATTTAGCTTCAAATACTTGCGATATAAATGATATAGCTTCAAATGCAGGCGAAACAAATGAGTTTGCTTCTAATCCATGCGAAACTCATGATTTAGCTTCAAATCAATGCGATGTAGAAGGTTTACCTTCAAATCCATGCTTAACAAATGATTTCGCTTCAAATACTTGCGATATAAATGATATAGCTTCAAATGCAGGCGAAACTAACGTGTTAGCTTCTAATCCATGCGAAACTCATGATTTAGCTTCAAATCAATGCGATGTAGGAGGTTTACCTTCAAATCCATGCTTAACAAATAATTTAGCTTCAAAGACTTGGGATATAAGTGATTTAGATTCAAATGCAGACGATCAAACGAGTTAGCTTCAAAATCCATGCGATAAACTTGATTTAGCTTCAAATCAATGCGAAGTAGAAGGATTAGCTTAAAATCCATGCAACTCAAATGATTTAGCTTCAAATACTTGCGATATAAATGATATAGCTACAAATGCAGGCGAAACAAACGTGTTAGCTTCTAATCCATGCGAAACTCATGATTTAGCTTCAAATCAATGCTATGTAGAAGATTTACCTTCAAATCCATGCTTAACAAATAATTTATCTTCAAACACTTGGGATATAAGTGATATAGCTTCAAATGCAGACGATCAAACGAGTTAGCTTCTCATCCATGCGAAACTCATGATTTAGCTTCAAATCAATGCGAAGTAGAAGGTTTACCTTCAAATCCATGCTTAACAAATGATTTAGCTTCAAACACTTGGGATATAAGTGATATAGCTTCAAAGGCAGACGATCAAACGAGTTAGCTTCAAAATTCATGCGATAAACTTGATTTAGCTTCAAATTAATGCGAAGTAGAAGGATTGGCTTAAAATCCATGCAACACAAATGATTTAGCTTCAAATACATGCGATATAAATGATATAGCTTCAAATGCAGGCGAAACAAACGTGTTAGCTTCAAAATCCATGCGGTAAACTTGATTTAGCTTCAAATCAATGCGAAGTAGTAGTCTTAGCTTCAAATCCATGCAAAACAAATGATTTAGGTTCAGATACTTGCGGTATAAATGATACAGCTTCAAATGCAGAAGAAACAAACGAGTTATCTCAAATCCATGCCATGCACTTGATTTAGCTGAAAATCAATGCGATGTAGAAGGATGAGCTTCAAATCCATGCAACACAAATGATTTAGCTTCAAATACTTGCGATATAAATGATATAGCTTCAAATGCAGGCGAAACAGACGAGTTAGCTTCTAATCCATGCGAAACTCATGATTTAGATTCAAATCAATGCGATGTAGAAGGTTTACCTTTCAATCCATGCTTAACAAATAATTTAGCTTCAAACACTTGGGATATAAGTGATATAGCTTGAAATGCAGACGATCAAACGAGTTAGCTTCAAAATCCATGCGATAAACTTGATTTAGCTTCAAATCAATGCGAAGTAGAAGGTTTACCTTGAAATCCATGCTTAACAAATGATTTAGCTTCAAATACTTGCGATATAAATGATATAGCTTCAAATGCAGGCGAAACAAACGTGTTAGCTTCTAATCCATGCGAAACTCATGATTTAGCTTCAAATCAATGCGATGTAGAAGGTTTACCTTCAAATCCATGCTTAAAAAATGATTTAGCTTCAAACACTTGGGATATAAGTGATATGGCATCAAATGCAGACGATCAAACGAGATAGCTTCAAAATCCATGCGATAAACTTGATTTAGCTTCAAATCAATGCGAAGTAGAAGGATTAGCTTCAAATCCGTGGAACACAAATGATTTAGCTTCAAATACTTGCGATATAAATGATATTGCTTCAAATGCAGGCGAAACAAACGAGTTAGCTTCTAATCCATAAGAAACTCATGATTTAGCTTCAAATCAATGCGATGTAGAAGGTTTACCTTCAAATCCATGCTTAACAAATGATTTCGCTTCAAATACTTGCGATATAAATGATATAGCTTCAAATGCAGGCGAAACAAACGTGTTAGCTTCTAATCCATGCGAAACTCATGATTTAGCTTCAAATCGATGCGATGTAGGAGGTTTACCTACAAATCCATGCTTAACAAATGATTTAGCTTCAAATACTTGCGATATAAATGATATAGCTTCAAATGCAGGCGAAACAAACGTGTTAGCTTCTAATCCATGCGAAACTCATGATTTAGCTTCAAATCAATGCGATGTAGAAGGTTTACCTTCAAATCCATGCTTAAAAAATGATTTAGCTTCAAACACTTGGTATATAAGTGATATGGCATCAAATGCAGACGATCAAACGGGATAGCTTCAAAATCCATGCGATAAACTTGATTTAGCTTCAAATCAATGCGACGTAGAAGGATTAGCTTCAAATCCGTGGAACACAAATGATTTAGCTTCAAACACTTGCGATATAAATGATATAGCTTCAAACGCAGGCGAAACAAACGAGTTAGCTTCTAATCCATGCGAAACTCATGATTTAGCTTCAAATCAATGCGATGTAGAAGGTTTACCTTCAAATCCATGCTTAAGAAATGATTTCGCTTCAAATACTTGCGATATAAATGATATAGCTTCAAATGCAGACGATCAAACAAGTTAGCCACAAAATCCATGCGATAAACTTGATTTAGCTTCA
Source organism: Megalopta genalis (assembly GCF_051020955.1). Lineage (NCBI taxonomy): Eukaryota > Metazoa > Arthropoda > Insecta > Hymenoptera > Halictidae > Megalopta > Megalopta genalis. The sequence goes on from NW_027476630.1 coordinate 53,203, forward strand.
AATCAATGCGAAGTAGAAGGATTAGCTTCAAATCCATGCAACACAAATGATTTAGCTTCAAATACTTGCGATATAAATGATATAGCTTCAAATGCAGGCGAAACAAACGAGTTAGCTTCTAATCCATGCGAAACTCATGATTTAGCTTCAAATCAATGCGATGTAGAAGGTTTACCTTCAAATCCATGCTTAACAAATGATTTAGCTTCAAACACTTGGGATATAAGTGATATAGCTTCAAATGCAGGAGAAACAAACGAGTTATCTTCAAATCCATGCCATGCACTTGATTTAGCTGAAAATCAATGCGATGTAGAAGGATGAGCTTCAAATCCATGCAACACAAATGATTTAGCTTCAAATACTTGCGATATAAATGATATAGCTTCAAATGCAGGCGAAACAGACGAGTTAGCTTCTAATCCATGCGAAACTCATGATTTAGCTTCAAATCAATGCGATGTAGAAGGTTTACCCTTCAATCCATGCTTAACAAATAATTTAGCTTCAAACACTTGGGATATAAATGATATAGCTTGAAATGCAGACGATCAAACGAGTTAGCTTCAAAATCCATGCGATAAACTTGATTTAGCTTCAAATAAATGCGAAGTAGTAGGCTTAGCTTCAAATCCATGCGAAACAAATGATTTAGGTTCAGATACTTGCGGTATAAATGATACAGCTTCAAATGCAGACGAAACAAACGAGTTAGCTTCATATCTATGCGAAACACATGATTTAGCTTCAAATACTTGCGATATAAATGATATAGCTTCAAATGCAGGCGAAACAAACGTGTTAGCTTCTAATCCATGCGAAACTCATGATTTAGCTTCAAATCAATGCGAAGTAGAAGGTTTACCTTCAAATCCATGCTTAACAAATGATTTAGCTTCAAATACTTGCGATATAAATGATATAGCTTCAAATGCAGGCGAAACAAACGTGTTAGCTTCTAATCCATGCGAAACTCATGATTTAGCTTCAAATCAATGCGATGTAGAAGGTTTACCTTCAAATCCATGCTTAAAAAATGATTTAGCTTCAAACACTTGGTATATAAGTGATATGGCATCAAATGCAGACGATCAAACGAGATAGCTTCAAAATCCATGCGATAAACTTGATTTAGCTTCAAATCAATGCGACGTAGAAGGATTAGCTTCAAATCCGTGGAACACAAATGATTTAGCTTCAAACACTTGCGATATAAATGATATAGCTGCAAACGCAGGCGAAACAAACGAGTTAGCTTCTAATCCATGCGAAACTCATGATTTAGCTTCAAATCAATGCGATGTAGAAGGTTTACCTTCAAATCCATGCTTAACAAATGATTTAGCTTCAAATACTTGCGATATAAATGATATAGCTTCAAATGCAGGCGAAACAAACGTGTTAGCTTCTAATCCATGCGAAACTCATGATTTAGCTTCAAATCAATGCGATGTAGAAGGTTTACCTTCAAATCCATGCTCAAAAAATGATTTAGCTTCAAACACTTGGGATATAAGTGATATGGCATCAAATGCAGACGATCAAACGAGATAGCTTCAAAATCCATGCGATAAACTTGATTTAGCTTCAAATCAATGCGAAGTAGAAGGATTAGCTTCAAATCCGTGGAACACAAATGATTTAGCTTCAAATACTTGCGATATAAATGATATTGCTTCAAATGCAGGCGAAACAAACGAGTTAGCTTCTAATCCATAAGAAACTCATGATTTAGCTTCAAATCAATGCGATGTAGAAGGTTTACCTTCAAATCCATGATTAAAAAATGATTTAGCTTCAAACACTTGGGATATAAGTGATATAGCTTCAAATGCAGAAGAAACAAACGAGTTATCTTCAAATCCATTCCATCCACTTTATTTAGCTGAAAATCAATGCGATGTAGAAGGATGAGCTTCAAATCCATGCAACACAAATGATTTAGCTTCGAATACTTGCGATATAAATGATATAGCTTCAAATGCAGGCGAAACAGACGAGTTAGCATCTAATCCATGCGAAACTCATGATTTAGCTTCAAATCAATGCGATGTAGAAGGTTTACCTTTCAATCCATGCTTAACAAATAATTTAGCTTCAAACACTTGGAATATAAGTGATATAGCTTGAAATGCAGACGATCAAACGAGTTAGCTTCAAAATCCATGCGATAAACTTGATTTAGCTTCAAATCAATGCGAAGTAGTAGGCTTAGCTTCAAATCCATGCGAAACAAATGATTTAGGTTCAGATACTTGCGGTATAAATGATACAGCTTCAAATGCAGACGAAACAAACGAGTTAGCTTCATATCTATGCGAAACACATGATTTAGCTTCAAATCAATGCGATGTAGAAGGTTTACCTTCAAATACATGCTTATCAAATGATTTAGCTTCAAATACTTGCGATATAAATGATATAGCATCAAATGCAGGCGAAAGAAACGTGTTAGCTTCTAATCCATGCGAAACTCATGATTTAGCTTCAAATCAATGCGATGTAGAAGGTTTAACTTCAAATCCATGCTTAAAAAATGATTTAGCTTCAAACACTTGGGATATAAGTGATATGGCATCAAATGCAGACGATCAAACGAGTTAGCTTCAAAATCCATGCGATAAACTTGATTTAGCTTCAAATCAATGCGAAGTAGAAGGATTAGCTTCAAATCCGTGGAACACAAATGATTTTGCTTCAAACACTTGCGATATAAATGATATAGCTTCAAACGCAGGCGAAACAAACGAGTTAGCTTCTGATCCATGCGAAACTCATGATTTAGCTTCAAATCAATGCGATGTAGAAGGTTTACCTTTAAATCCATGCTTAACAAATGATTTCGCTTCAAATACTTGCGATATAAATGATATAGCTTCAAATGCAGACGATCAAACAAGTTAGCCACAAAATCCATGCGATAAACTTGATTTAGCTTCAAATCAATGCGAAGTAGAAGGATTAGCTTCAAATCCATGCAACACAAATGATTTAGCTTCAAATACTTGCGATATAAATGATATATCTTCAAATGCAGGCGAAACAAACGAGTTAGCTTCTAATCCATGCGAAACTCATGATTTAGCTTCAAATCAATGCGATGTAGAAGGTTTACCTTCAAATCCATGCTTAACAAATGATTTAGCTTCAAACACTTGGGATATAAGTGATATAGCTTCAAATGCAGGAGAAACAAACGAGTTATCTTCAAATCCATTCCATGCACTTGATTTAGCTGAAAATCAATGCGATGTAGAAGGATGAGCTTCAAATCCATGCAACACAAATGATTTAGCTTCAAATACTTGCGATATAAAAGATATAGCTTCAAATGCAGGCGAAACAGACGAGTTAGCTTCTAATCCATGCGAAACTCATGATTTAGCTTCAAATCAATGCGATGTAGAAGGTTTACCTTCAAATCCATGCTTAACAAATGATTTCACTTCAAATACTTGCGATATAAATGATATAGCTTCAAATGCAGACGATCAAACAAGTTAGCCATAAAATCCATGCGATAAACTTGATTTATCTTCAAATCAATGCGAAGTAGAAGGATTAGCTTCAAATCCATGCAACACAAATGATTTAGCTTCAAATACTTGCGATATAAATGATATAGCTTCAAATGCAGACGAAACAAACGAGTTAGCTTCTAATCCATGCGAAACTCATGATTTAGCTTCAAATCAATGCGATGTGGAAGGTTTACCTTCAAATCCATGCTTAACATATGATTTAGCTTCAAACACTTGGGATATAAGTGATATAGCTTCAAATGCAGGAGAAACAAACGAGTTATCTTCAAATCCATGCCATGCACTTGATTTAGCTGAAAATCAATGCGATGTAGAAGGATGAGCTTCAAATCCATGCAACACAAATGATTTAGCTTCAAATACTTGCGATATAAATGATATAGCTTCAAATGCAGGCGAAACAAACGTGTTAGCTTCTAATCCATGCGAAACTCATGATTTAGCTTCAAATCAATGCGATGTAGAAGGTTTAACTTCAAATCCATGCTTAAAAAATGATTTAGCTTCAAACACTTGGGATATAAGTGATATGGCTTCAAATGCAGACGATCAAACGAGTTAGCTTCAAAATCCATGCGATAATCTTGATTTAGCTTCAAATCAATGCGATGTAGAAGGTTTACCTTCAAATCCATGCTTAAAAAATGATTTAGCTTCAAACACTTGGGATATAAGTGATATGGCATCAAATGCAGACGATCAAACGAGATAGCTTCAAAATCCATGCGATAAACTTGATTTAGCTTCAAATCAATGCGAAGTAGAAGGATTAGCTTAAAATCCGTGGAACACAAATGATTTAGCTTCAAACACTTGTGATATAAATGATATAGCTTCAAACGCAGGCGAAACAAACGAGTTAGCTTCTAATCCATGCGAAACTCATGATTTAGCTTCAAATCAATGCGATGTAGAAGGTTTACCTTCAAATCCATGCTTAACAAATGATTTCGCTTCAAATACTTGCGATATAAATGATATAGCTTCAAATGCAGACGATCAAACAAGTTAGCCACAAAATCCATGCGATAAACTTGATTTAGCTTCAAATCAATGCGAAGTAGAAGGATTAGCTTCAAATCCATGCAACACAAATGGTTTAGCTTCAAATACTTGCGATATAAATGATATAGCTTCAAATGCAGGCGAAACAGACGAGTTAGCTTCTAATCCATGCGAAACTCATGATTTAGCTTCAAATCAATGCGATGTAGAAGGTTTACCCTTCAATCCATGCTTAACAAATAATTTAGCTTCAAACACTTGGGATATAAGTGATATAGCTTGAAATGCAGACGATCAAACGAGTTAGTTTCAAAATCCATGCGATAAACTTGATTTAGCTTCAAATCAATGCGATGTAGAAGGTTTACCTTCAAATCCATGCTTAACAAATGATTTAGCTTCAAATACTTGCGATATAAATGATATAGCTTCAAATGCAGGCGAAACAAACGTGTTAGCTTCTAATCCATGCGAAACTCATGATTTAGCTTCAAATCAATGCGATGTAGAAGGTTTACCTTCAAATCCATGCTTAACAAATGATTTAGCTTCAAACACTTGGGATATAAGTGATATGGCATCAAATGCAGACGATCAAACGAGATAGCTTCAAAATCCATGCGATAAACTTGATTTAGCTTCAAATCAATGCGAAGTAGAAGGATTAGCTTCAAATCCGTGGAACACAAATGATTTAGCTTCAAATACTTGCGATATAAATGATATTGCTTCAAATGCAGGCGAAACAAACGAGTTAGCTTCTAATCCATAAGAAACTCATGATTTAGCTTCAAATCAATGCGATGTAGAAGGTTTACTTTCAAATCCATGCTTAACAAATGATTTCGCTTCAAATACTTGCGATATAAATGATATAGCTTCAAATGCAGGCGAAACAAACGTGTTAGCTTCTAATCCATGCGAAACTCATGATTTAGCTTCAAATCAATGCGATGTAGGAGGTTTACCTTCAAATCCATGCTTAACAAATAATTTAGCTTCAACGACTTGGGATATAAGTGATATAGCTTCAAATGCAGACGATCAAACAAGTTAGCCACAAAATCCATGCGATAAACTTGATTTAGCTTCAAATCAATGCGACGTAGAAGGATTAGCTTCAAATCCATGCAACACAAATGATTTAGCTTCAAATACTTGCGATATAAATGATATAGCTTCAAATGCAGGCGAAACAAACGAGTTAGCTTCTAATCCATGCGATACTCATGATTTAGCTTCAAATCAATGCGATGTAGAAGGTTTACCTTCAAATCCATGCATAAAAAATGATTTAGCTTCAAACACTTGGGATATAAGTGATATAGCTTCAAATGCAGAAGAAACAAACGAGTTATCTTCAAATCCATTCCATGCACTTGATTTAGATGAAAATCAATGCGATGTAGAAGGATGAGCTTCAAATCCATGCAACACAAATGATTTAGCTTCAAATACTTGCGATATAAATGATATAGCTTCAAATGCAGGCGAAACAGACGAGTTAGCTTCTAATCCATGCGAAACTCATGATTTAGCTTCAAATCAATGCGATGTAGAAGGTTTACCTTTCAATCCATGCTTAACAAATAATGTAGCTTCAAACACTTGGAATATAAGTGATATAGCTTGAAATGCAGACGATCAAACGAGTTAGCTTCAAAATCCATGCGATAAACTTGATTTAGCTTCAAATCAATGCGAAGTAGTAGGCTTAGCTTCAAATCCATGCGAAACAAATGATTTAGGTTCAGATACTTGCGGTATAAATGATACAGCTTCAAATGCAGACGAAACAAACGAGTTAGCTTCATATCTATGCGAAACACATGATTTAGCTTCAAATCAATGCGATGTAGAAGGTTTACCTTCAAATCCATGCTTAACAAATGATTTAGCTTCAAATACTTGCGATATAAATGATATAGCTTCAAATGCAGGCGAAAGAAACGTGTTAGCTTCTAATCCATGCGAAACTCATGATTTAGCTTCAAATCAATGCGATGTAGAAGGTTTAACTTCAAATCCATGCTTAAAAAATGATTTAGCTTCAAACACTTGGGATATAAGTGATATGGCATCAAATGCAGACGATCAAACGAGTTAGCTTCAAAATCCATGCGATAAACTTGATTTAGCTTCAAATCAATGCGAAGTAGAAGGATTAGCTTCAAATCCATGCAACACAAATGGTTTAGCTTCAAATACTTGCGATATAAATGATATAGCTTCAAATGCAGGCGAAACAGACGAGTTAGCTTCTAATCCATGCGAAACTCATGATTTAGCTTCAAATCAATGCGATGTAGAAGGTTTACCCTTCAATCCATGCTTAACAAATAATTTAGCTTCAAACACTTGGGATATAAGTGATATAGCTTGAAATGCAGACGATCAAACGAGTTAGCTTCAAAATCCATGCGATAAACTTGATTTAGCTTCAAATCAATGCGATGTAGAAGGTTTACCTTCAAATCCATGCTTAACAAATGATTTAGCTTCAAATACTTGCGATATAAATGATATAGCTTCAAATGCAGGCGAAACAAACGAGTTAGCTTCTAATCCATGCGATACTCATGATTTAGCTTCAAATCAATGCGATGTAGAAGGTTTACCTTCAAATCCATGCATAAAAAATGATTTAGCTTCAAACACTTGGGATATAAGTGATATAGCTTCAAATGCAGAAGAAACAAACGAGTTATCTTCAAATCCATTCCATGCACTTGATTTAGATGAAAATCAATGCGATGTAGAAGGATGAGCTTCAAATCCATGCAACACAAATGATTTAGCTTCAAATACTTGCGATATAAATGATATAGCTTCAAATGCAGGCGAAACAGACGAGTTAGCTTCTAATCCATGCGAAACTCATGATTTAGCTTCAAATCAATGCGATGTAGAAGGTTTACCTTTCAATCCATGCTTAACAAATAATGTAGCTTCGAACACTTGGAATATAAGTGATATAGCTTGAAATGCAGACGATCAAACGAGTTAGCTTCAAAATCCATGCGATAAACTTGATTTAGCTTCAAATCAATGCGAAGTAGTAGGCTTAGCTTCAAATCCATGCGAAACAAATGATTTAGGTTCAGATACTTGCGGTATAAATGATACAGCTTCAAATGCAGACGAAACAAACGAGTTAGCTTCATATCTATGCGAAACACATGATTTAGCTTCAAATCAATGCGATGTAGAAGGTTTACCTTCAAATCCATGCTTAACAAATGATTTAGCTTCAAATACTTGCGATATAAATGATATAGCTTCAAATGCAGGCGAAAGAAACGTGTTAGCTTCTAATCCATGCGAAACTCATGATTTAGCTTCAAATCAATGCGATGTAGAAGGTTTAACTTCAAATCCATGCTTAAAAAATGATTTAGCTTCAAACACTTGGGATATAAGTGATATGGCATCAAATGCAGACGATCAAACGAGTTAGCTTCAAAATCCATGCGATAAACTTGATTTAGCTTCAAATCAATGCGAAGTAGAAGGATTAGCTTCAAATCCGTGGAACACAAATGATTTAGCTTCAAACACTTGCGATATAAATGATATAGCTTCAAACGCAGGCGAAACAAACGAGTTAGCTTCTAATCCATGCGAAACACATGATTTAGCTTCAAATCAATGCGATGTAGAAGGTTTACCTTCAAATCCATGCTTAACATATGATTTAGCTTCAAACACTTGGGATATAACTGATATAGCTTCAAATGCAGGAGAAACAAACGAGTTATCTTCAAATCCATGCCATGCACTTGATTTAGCTGAAAATCAATGCGATGTAGAAGTATGAGCTTCAAATCCATGCAACACAAATTATTTAGCTTCAAACACTTGTGATATAAATGATATAGCTTCAAACGCAGGCGAAACAAACGAGTTAGCTTCTAATCCATGCGAAACTCATGATTTAGCTTCAAATCAATGCGATGTAGAAGGTTTACCTTCAAATCCATGCTTAACAAATGATTTCGCTTCAAATACTTGCGATATAAATGATATAGCTTCAAATGCAGACGATCAAACAAGTTAGCCACAAAATCCATGCGATAAACTTGATTTAGCTTCAAATCAATGCGAAGTAGAAGGATTAGCTTCAAATCCATGCAACACAAATGATTTAGCTTCAAATACTTGCGATATAAATGATATAGCTTCAAATGCAGGCGAAACAGACGAGTTAGCTTCTAATCCATGCGAAACTCATGATTTAGCTTCAAATCAATGCGATGTAGAAGGTTTACCCTTCAATCCATGCTTAACAAACAATTTAGCTTCAAACACTTGGGATATAAGTGATATAGCTTGAAATGCAGACGATCAAACGAGTTAGCTTCAAAATCCATGCGATAAACTTGATTTAGCTTCAAATCAATGCGAAGTAGTAGGCTTAGCTTCAAATCCATGCGAAACAAATGATTTAGGTTCAGATACTTGCGGTATAAATGATACAGCTTCAAATGCAGACGAAACAAACGAGTTAGCTTCATATCTATGCGAAACACATGATTTAGCTTCAAATCAATGCGATGTAGAAGGTTTACCTTCAAATCCATGCTTAACAAATGATTTAGCTTCAAATACTTGCGATATAAATGATATAGCTTCAAATGCAGGCGAAAGAAACGTGTTAGCTTCTAATCCATGCGAAACTCATGATTTAGCTTCAAATCAATGCGATGTAGGAGGTTTAACTTCAAATCCATGCTTAAAAAATGATTTAGCTTCAAACACTTGGGATATAAGTGATATGGCTTCAAATGCAGACGATCAAACGAGTTAGCTTCAAAATCCATGCGATAAACTTGATTTAGCTTCAAATCAATGCGATGTAGAAGGTTTACCTTCAAATCCATGCTTAACAAATGATTTAGCTTCAAATACTTGCGATATAAATGATATAGCTTCAAATGCAGGCGAAACAAACGTGTTAGCTTCTAATCCATGCGAAACTCATCATTTAGCTTCAAATCAATGCGATGTAGAAGGTTTACCTTCAAATCCATGCTTAACACATGATTCAGCTTCAAACACTTGGGATATAAGTGATATAGCTTCAAAGGCAGACGATCAAACGAGTTAGCTTCAAAATTCATGCGATAAACTTGATTTAGCTTCAAATTAATGCGAAGTAGAAGGATTGGCTTAAAATCCGTGCAACACAAATGATTTAGCTTCAAATACTTGCGATATAAATGATATAGCTTCAAATGCAGGCGAAACAAACGTGTTAGCTTCTAATCCATGCGAAACTCATGATTTAGCTTCAAATCAATGCGATGTAGAAGGTTTACCTTCAAATCCATGCTTAAAAAATGATTTAGCTTCAAACACTTGGGATATAAGTGATATAGCTTCAAATGCAGAAGAAACAAACGAGTTATCTCAAATCCATGCCATGCACTTGATTTAGCTGAAAATCAATGCGATGTAGAAGGATGAGCTTCAAATCCATGCAACACAAATGATTTAGCTTCAAATACTTGCGATATAAATGATATAGCTTCAAATGCAGGCGAAACAGACGAGTTAGCTTCTAATCCATGCGAAACTCATGATTTAGATTCAAATCAATGCGATGTAGAAGGTTTACCTTTCAATCCATGCTTAACAAATAATTTAGCTTCAAACACTTGGGATATAAGTGATATAGCTTGAAATGCAGACGATCAAACGAGTTAGCTTCAAAATCCATGCGATAAACTTGATTTAGCTTCAAATCAATGCGAAGTAGTAGGCTTAGTTTCAAATCCATGCGAAACAAATGATTTAGGTTCAGATACTTGTGGTATAAATGATACAGCTTCAAATGCAGACGAAACAAACGAGTTAGCTTCATATCTATGCGAAACACATGATTTAGCTTCAAATCAATGCGATGTAGAAGGTTTACCTTCAAATCCATGCTTAAAAAATGATTTAGCTTCAAACACTTGGGATATAAGTGATATGGCTTCAAATGCAGACGATCAAACGAGTTAGCTTCAAAATCCATGCGATAAACTTGATTTAGCTTCAAATCAATGCGATGTAGAAGGTTTACCTTCAAATCCATGCTTAACAAATGATTTAGCTTCAAATACTTGCGATATAAATGATATAGCTTCAAATGCAGGCGAAACAAACGTGTTAGCTTCTAATCCATGCGAAACTCATCATTTAGCTTCTAATCCATGCGAAACTCATCATTTAGCTTCAAATCAATGCGATGTAGAAGGTTTACCTTCAAATCCATGCTTAACAAATGATTTAGCTTCAAACACTTGGGATATAAGTGATATAGCTTCAAAGGCAGACTATCAAACGAGTTAGCTTCAAAATTCATGCGATAAACTTGATTTAGCTTCAAATTAATGCGAAGTAGAAGGATTGGCTTAAAATCCGTGCAACACAAATGATTTAGCTTCAAATACTTGCGATATAAATGATATAGCTTCAAATGCAGGCGAAACAAACGTATTAGCTTCTAATCCATGCGAAACTCATGATTTAGCTTCAAATCAATGCGATGTAGAAGGTTTACCTTCAAATCCATGCTTAAAAAATGATTTAGCTTCAAACACTTGGGATATAAGTGATATAGCTTCAAATGCAGAAGAAACAAACGTGTTAGCTTCTAATCCATGCGAAACTCATGATTTAGCTTCAAATCAATGCTATGTAGAAGATTTACCTTCAAATCCATGCTTAACAAATAATTTATCTTCAAACACTTGGGATATAAGTGATATAGCTTCAAATGCAGACGATCTAACGAGTTAGCTTCAAAATCCATGCGATAAACTTGATTTAGCTTCAAATCAATGCGAAGTAGAAGGTTTACCTTCAAATCCATGCTTAACAAATGATTTAGCTTCAAATACTTGCGATATAAATGATATAGCTTCAAATGCAGGCGAAACAAACGTGTTAGCTTCTAATCCATGCGAAACTCATCATTTAGCTTCAAATCAATGCGATGTAGAAGGTTTACCTTCAAATCCATGCTTAACACATGATTTAGCTTCAAACACTTGGGATATAAGTGATATAGCTTCAAAGGCAGACGATCAAACGAGTTAGCTTCAAAATTCATGCGATAAACTTGATTTAGCTTCAAATTAATGCGAAGTAGAAGGATTGGCTTAAAATCCGTGCAACACAAATGATTTAGCTTCAAATACTTGCGATATAAATGATATAGCTTCAAATGCAGGCGAAAGAAACGTGTTAGCTTCTAATCCATGCGAAACTCATCATTTAGCTTCAAATCAATGCGATGTAGAAGGTTTAACTTCAAATCCATGCTTAAAAAATGATTTAGCTTCAAACACTTGGGATATAAGTGATATGGCTTCAAATGCAGACGATCAAACGAGTTAGCTTCAAAATCCATGCGATAAACTTGATTTAGCTTCAAATCAATGCGATGTAGAATGTTTACCTTCAAATCCATGCTTAACAAATGATTTAGCTTCAAATACTTGCGATATAAATGATATAGCTTCAAATGCAGGCGAAACAAACGTGTTAGCTTCTAATCCATGCGAAACTCATCATTTAGCTTCAAATCAATGCGATGTAGAAGGTTTACCTTCAAATCCATGCTTAACACATGATTTAGCTTCAAACACTTGGGATATAAGTGATATAGCTTCAAAGGCAGACGATCAAACGAGTTAGCTTCAAAATTCATGCGATAAACTTGATTTAGCTTCAAATTAATGCGAAGTAGAAGGATTGGCTTAAAATCCGTGCAACACAAATGATTTAGCTTCAAATACTTGCGATATAAATGATATAGCTTCAAATGCAGGCGAAACAAACGTGTTAGCTTCTAATCCATGCGAAACTCATGATTTAGCTTCAAATCAATGCGATGTAGAAGGTTTACCTTCAAATCCATGCTTAAAAAATGATTTAGCTTCAAACACTTGGGATATAAGTGATATAGCTTCAAATGCAGAAGAAACAAACGAGTTATCTCAAATCCATGCCATGCACTTGATTTAGCTGAAAATCAATGCGATGTAGAAGGATGAGCTTCAAATCCATGCAACACAAATGATTTAGCTTCAAATACTTGCGATATAAATGATATAGCTTCAAATGCAGGCGAAACAGACGAGTTAGCTTCTAATCCATGCGAAACTCATGATTTAGATTCAAATCAATGCGATGTAGAAGGTTTACCTTTCAATCCATGCTTAACAAATAATTTAGCTTCAAACACTTGGGATATAAGTGATATAGCTTGAAATGCAGACGATCAAACGAGTTAGCTTCAAAATCCATGCGATAAACTTGATTTAGCTTCAAATCAATGCGAAGTAGTAGGCTTAGTTTCAAATCCATGCGAAACAAATGATTTAGGTTCAGATACTTGCGGTATAAATGATACAGCTTCAAATGCAGACGAAACAAACGAGTTAGCTTCATATCTATGCGAAACACATGATTTAGCTTCAAATCAATGCGATGTAGAAGGTTTACCTTCAAATCCATGCTTAAAAAATGATTTAGCTTCAAACACTTGGGATATAAGTGATATGGCTTCAAATGCAGACGATCAAACGAGTTAGCTTCAAAATCCATGCGATAAACTTGATTTAGCTTCAAATCAATGCGATGTAGAAGGTTTACCTTCAAATCCATGCTTAACAAATGATTTAGCTTCAAATACTTGCGATATAAATGATATAGCTTCAAATGCAGGCGAAACAAACGTGTTAGCTTCTAATCCATGCGAAACTCATCATTTAGCTTCAAATCAATGCGATGTAGAAGGTTTACCTTCAAATCCATGCTTAACAAATGATTTAGCTTCAAACACTTGGGATATAAGTGATATATCTTCAAGGCAGACGATCAAACGAGTTAGCTTCAAAATTCATGCGATAAACTTGATTTAGCTTCAAATTAATGCGAAGTAGAAGGATTGGCTTAAAATCCGTGCAACACAAATGATTTAGCTTCAAATACTTGCGATATAAATGATATAGCTTCAAATGCTGACGATCATACGAGTTAGCTTCAAAATCCATGCGATAAACTTGATTTAGCTTCAAATCAATGCGATGTAGAAGGTTTACCTTCAAATCCATGCTTAAAAAATGATTTAGCTTCAAACACTTGGGATATAAGTGATATAGCTTCAAATGCAGAAGAAACAAACGTGTTAGCTTCTAATCCATGCGAAACTCATGATTTAGCTTCAAATCAATGCTATGTAGAAGATTTACCTTCAAATCCATGCTTAACAAATAATTTATCTTCAAACACTTGGGATATAAGTGATATAGCTTCAAATGCAGACGATCAAACGAGTTAGCTTCAAAATCCATGCGATAAACTTGATTTAGCTTCAAATCAATGCGAAGTAGAAGGTTTACCTTCAAATCCATGCTTAACAAATGATTTAGTTTCAAATACTTGCGATATAAATGATATAGCTTCAAATGCAGGCGAAACAAACGTGTTAGCTTCTAATCCATGCGAAACTCATCATTTAGCTTCAAATCAATGCGATGTAGAAGGTTTACCTTCAAATCCATGCTTAACACATGATTTAGCTTCAAACACTTGGGATATAAGTGATATAGCTTCAAAGGCAGACGATCAAACGAGTTAGCTTCAAAATTCATGCGATAAACTTGATTTAGCTTCAAATTAATGCGAAGTAGAAGGATTGGCTTAAAATCCGTGCAACACAAATGATTTAGCTTCAAATACTTGCGATATAAATGATATAGCTTCAAATGCAGGCGAAACAAACGTGTTAGCTTCTAATCCATGCGAAACTCATCATTTAGCTTCAAATCAATGCGATGTAGAAGGTTTAACTTCAAATCCATGCTTAAAAAATGATTTAGCTTCAAACACTTGGGATATAAGTGATATGGCTTCAAATGCAGACGATCATACGAGTTAGCTTCAAAATCCATGCGATAAACTTGATTTAGCTTCAAATCAATGCGATGTAGAATGTTTACCTTCAAATCCATGCTTAACAAATGATTTAGCTTCAAATACTTGCGATATAAATGATATAGCTTCAAATGCAGGCGAAACAAACGTGTTAGCTTCTAATCCATGCGAAACTCATCATTTAGCTTCAAATCAATGCGATGTAGAAGGTTTACCTTCAAATCCATGCTTAACACATGATTTAGCTTCAAACACTTGGGATATAAGTGATATAGCTTCAAAGGCAGACGATCAAACGAGTTAGCTTCAAAATTCATGCGATAAACTTGATTTAGCTTCAAATTAATGCGAAGTAGAAGGATTGGCTTAAAATCCGTGCAACACAAATGATTTAGCTTCAAATACTTGCGATATAAATGATATAGCTTCAAATGCAGGCGAAACAAACGTGTTAGCTTCTAATCCATGCGAAACTCATGATTTAGCTTCAAATCAATGCGATGTAGAAGGTTTACCTTCAAATCCATGCTTAAAAAATGATTTAGCTTCAAACACTTGGGATATAAGTGATATAGCTTCAAATGCAGAAGAAACAAACGAGTTATCTCAAATCCATGCCATGCACTTGATTTAGCTGAAAATCAATGCGATGTAGAAGGATGAGCTTCAAATCCATGCAACACAAATGATTTAGCTTCAAATACTTGCGATATAAATGATATAGCTTCAAATGCAGGCGAAACAGACGAGTTAGCTTCTAATCCATGCGAAACTCATGATTTAGATTCAAATCAATGCGATGTAGAAGGTTTACCTTTCAATCCATGCTTAACAAATAATTTAGCTTCAAACACTTGGGATATAAGTGATATAGCTTGAAATGCAGACGATCAAACGAGTTAGCTTCAAAATCCATGCGATAAACTTGATTTAGCTTTAAATCAATGCGAAGTAGTAGGCTTAGTTTCAAATCCATGCGAAACAAATGATTTAGGTTCAGATACTTGTGGTATAAATGATACAGCTTCAAATGCAGACGAAACAAACGAGTTAGCTTCATATCTATGCGAAACACATGATTTAGCTTCAAATCAATGCGATGTAGAAGGTTTACCTTCAAATCCATGCTTAAAAAATGATTTAGCTTCAAACACTTGGGATATAAGTGATATGGCTTCAAATGCAGACGATCAAACGAGTTAGCTTCAAAATCCATGCGATAAACTTGATTTAGCTTCAAATCAATGCGATGTAGAAGGTTTACCTTCAAATCCATGCTTAACAAATGATTTAGCTTCAAATACTTGCGATATAAATGATATAGCTTCAAATGCAGGCGAAACAAACGTGTTAGCTTCTAATCCATGCGAAACTCATCATTTAGCTTCTAATCCATGCGAAACTCATCATTTAGCTTCAAATCAATGCGATGTAGAAGGTTTACCTTCAAATCCATGCTTAACAAATGATTTAGCTTCAAACACTTGGGATATAAGTGATATAGCTTCAAAGGCAGACGATCAAACGAGTTAGCTTCAAAATTCATGCGATAAACTTGATTTAGCTTCAAATTAATGCGAAGTAGAAGGATTGGCTTAAAATCCGTGCAACACAAATGATTTAGCTTCAAATACTTGCGATATAAATGATATAGCTTCAAATGCAGGCGAAACAAACGTATTAGCTTCTAATCCATGCGAAACTCATGATTTAGCTTCAAATCAATGCGATGTAGAAGGTTTACCTTCAAATCCATGCTTAAAAAATGATTTAGCTTCAAACACTTGGGATATAAGTGATATAGCTTCAAATGCAGAAGAAACAAACGTGTTAGCTTCTAATCCATGCGAAACTCATGATTTAGCTTCAAATCAATGCTATGTAGAAGATTTACCTTCAAATCCATGCTTAACAAATAATTTATCTTCAAACACTTGGGATATAAGTGATATAGCTTCAAATGCAGACGATCTAACGAGTTAGCTTCAAAATCCATGCGATAAACTTGATTTAGCTTCAAATCAATGCGAAGTAGAAGGTTTACCTTCAAATCCATGCTTAACAAATGATTTAGCTTCAAATACTTGCGATATAAATGATATAGCTTCAAATGCAGGCGAAACAAACGTGTTAGCTTCTAATCCATGCGAAACTCATCATTTAGCTTCAAATCAATGCGATGTAGAAGGTTTACCTTCAAATCCATGCTTAACACATGATTTAGCTTCAAACACTTGGGATATAAGTGATATAGCTTCAAAGGCAGACGATCAAACGAGTTAGCTTCAAAATTCATGCGATAAACTTGATTTAGCTTCAAATTAATGCGAAGTAGAAGGATTGGCTTAAAATCCGTGCAACACAAATGATTTAGCTTCAAATACTTGCGATATAAATGATATAGCTTCAAATGCAGGCGAAACAAACGTGTTAGCTTCTAATCCATGCGAAACTCATGATTTAGCTTCAAATCAATGCGATGTAGAAGGTTTACCTTCAAATCCATGCTTAAAAAATGATTTAGCTTCAAACACTTGGGATATAAGTGATATAGCTTCAAATGCAGAAGAAACAAACGAGTTATCTCAAATCCATGCCATGCACTTGATTTAGCTGAAAATCAATGCGATGTAGAAGGATGAGCTTCAAATCCATGCAACACAAATGATTTAGCTTCAAATACTTGCGATATAAATGATATAGCTTCAAATGCAGGCGAAACAGACGAGTTAGCTTCTAATCCATGCGAAACTCATGATTTAGATTCAAATCAATGCGATGTAGAAGGTTTACCTTTCAATCCATGCTTAACAAATAATTTAGCTTCAAACACTTGGGATATAAGTGATATAGCTTGAAATGCAGACGATCAAACGAGTTAGCTTCAAAATCCATGCGATAAACTTGATTTAGCTTCAAATCAATGCGAAGTAGTAGGCTTAGTTTCAAATCCATGCGAAACAAATGATTTAGGTTCAGATACTTGCGGTATAAATGATACAGCTTCAAATGCAGACGAAACAAACGAGTTAGCTTCATATCTATGCGAAACACATGATTTAGCTTCAAATCAATGCGATGTAGAAGGTTTACCTTCAAATCCATGCTTAAAAAATGATTTAGCTTCAAACACTTGGGATATAAGTGATATGGCTTCAAATGCAGACGATCAAACGAGTTAGCTTCAAAATCCATGCGATAAACTTGATTTAGCTTCAAATCAATGCGATGTAGAAGGTTTACCTTCAAATCCATGCTTAACAAATGATTTAGCTTCAAATACTTGCGATATAAATGATATAGCTTCAAATGCAGGCGAAACAAACGTGTTAGCTTCTAATCCATGCGAAACTCATCATTTAGCTTCAAATCAATGCGATGTAGAAGGTTTACCTTCAAATCCATGCTTAACAAATGATTTAGCTTCAAACACTTGGGATATAAGTGATATAGCTTCAAAGGCAGACGATCAAACGAGTTAGCTTCAAAATTCATGCGATAAACTTGATTTAGCTTCAAATTAATGCGAAGTAGAAGGATTGGCTTAAAATCCGTGCAACACAAATGATTTAGCTTCAAATACTTGCGATATAAATGATATAGCTTCAAATGCAGGCGAAACAAACGTATTAGCTTCTAATCCATGCGAAACTCATGATTTAGCTTCAAATCAATGCGATGTAGAAGGTTTACCTTCAAATCCATGCTTAAAAAATGATTTAGCTTCAAACACTTGGGATATAAGTGATATAGCTTCAAATGCAGAAGAAACAAACGTGTTAGCTTCTAATCCATGCGAAACTCATGATTTAGCTTCAAATCAATGCTATGTAGAAGATTTACCTTCAAATCCATGCTTAACAAATAATTTATCTTCAAACACTTGGGATATAAGTGATATAGCTTCAAATGCAGACGATCAAACGAGTTAGCTTCAAAATCCATGCGATAAACTTGATTTAGCTTCAAATCAATGCGAAGTAGAAGGTTTACCTTCAAATCCATGCTTAACAAATGATTTAGTTTCAAATACTTGCGATATAAATGATATAGCTTCAAATGCAGGCGAAACAAACGTGTTAGCTTCTAATCCATGCGAAACTCATCATTTAGCTTCAAATCAATGCGATGTAGAAGGTTTACCTTCAAATCCATGCTTAACACATGATTTAGCTTCAAACACTTGGGATATAAGTGATATAGATTCAAAGGCAGACGATCAAACGAGTTAGCTTCAAAATTCATGCGATAAACTTGATTTAGCTTCAAATTAATGCGAAGTAGAAGGATTGGCTTAAAATCCGTGCAACACAAATGATTTAGCTTCAAATACTTGCGATATAAATGATATAGCTTCAAATGCAGGCGAAACAAACGTGTTAGCTTCTAATCCATGCGAAACTCATCATTTAGCTTCAAATCAATGCGATGTAGAAGGTTTAACTTCAAATCCATGCTTAAAAAATGATTTAGCTTCAAACACTTGGGATATAAGTGATATGGCTTCAAATGCAGACGATCAAACGAGTTAGCTTCAAAATCCATGCGATAAACTTGATTTAGCTTCAAATCAATGCGATGTAGAATGTTTACCTTCAAATCCATGCTTAACAAATGATTTAGCTTCAAATACTTGCGATATAAATGATATAGCTTCAAATGCAGGCGAAACAAACGTGTTAGCTTCTAATCCATGCGAAACTCATCATTTAGCTTCAAATCAATGCGATGTAGAAGGTTTACCTTCAAATCCATGCTTAACACATGATTTAGCTTCAAACACTTGGGATATAAGTGATATAGCTTCAAAGGCAGACGATCAAACGAGTTAGCTTCAAAATTCATGCGATAAACTTGATTTAGCTTCAAATTAATGCGAAGTAGAAGGATTGGCTTAAAATCCGTGCAACACAAATGATTTAGCTTCAAATACTTGCGATATAAATGATATAGCTTCAAATGCAGGCGAAACAAACGTGTTAGCTTCTAATCCATGCGAAACTCATGATTTAGCTTCAAATCAATGCGATGTAGAAGGTTTACCTTCAAATCCATGCTTAAAAAATGATTTAGCTTCAAACACTTGGGATATAAGTGATATAGCTTCAAATGCAGAAGAAACAAACGAGTTATCTCAAATCCATGCCATGCACTTGATTTAGCTGAAAATCAATGCGATGTAGAAGGATGAGCTTCAAATCCATGCAACACAAATGATTTAGCTTCAAATACTTGCGATATAAATGATATAGCTTCAAATGCAGGCGAAACAGACGAGTTAGCTTCTAATCCATGCGAAACTCATGATTTAGATTCAAATCAATGCGATGTAGAAGGTTTACCTTTCAATCCATGCTTAACAAATAATTTAGCTTCAAACACTTGGGATATAAGTGATATAGCTTGAAATGCAGACGATCAAACGAGTTAGCTTCAAAATCCATGCGATAAACTTGATTTAGCTTCAAATCAATGCGAAGTAGTAGGCTTAGTTTCAAATCCATGCGAAACAAATGATTTAGGTTCAGATACTTGCGGTATAAATGATACAGCTTCAAATGCAGACGAAACAAACGAGTTAGCTTCATATCTATGCGAAACACATGATTTAGCTTCAAATCAATGCGATGTAGAAGGTTTACCTTCAAATCCATGCTTAAAAAATGATTTAGCTTCAAACACTTGGGATATAAGTGAAATGGCTTCAAATGCAGACGATCAAACGAGTTAGCTACAAAATCCATGCGATAAACTTGATTTAGCTTCAAATCAATGCGATGTAGAAGGTTTACCTTCAAATCCATGCTTAACAAATGATTTAGCTTCAAATACTTGCGATATAAATGATATAGCTTCAAATGCAGGCGAAACAGACGAGTTAGCTTCTAATCCACGCGAAACTCATCATTTAGCTTCAAATCAATGCGATGTAGAAGGTTTACCTTCAAATCCATGCTTAACAAATGATTTAGCTTCAAACACTTGGGATATAAGTGATATAGCTTCAAAGGCAGACGATCAAACGAGTTAGCTTCAAAATTCATGCGATAAACTTGATTTAGCTTCAAATTAATGCGAAGTGGAAGGGTTGGCTTAAAATCCGTGCAACACAAATGATTTAGCTTCAAATACTTGCGATATAAATGATATAGCTTCAAATGCAGGCGAAACAAACGTGTTAGCTTCTAATCCATGCGAAACTCATCATTTAGCTTCAAATCAATGCGATGTAGAAGGTTTACCTTCAAATCCATGCTTAACAAATGATTTAGCTTCAAACACTTGGGATATAAGTGATATAGCTTCAAAGGCAGACGATCAAACGAGTTAGCTTCAAAATTCATGCGATAAACTTGATTTAGCTTCAAATTAATGCGAAGTAGAAGGATTGGCTTAAAATCCGTGCAACACAAATGATTTAGCTTCAAATACTTGCGATATAAATGATATAGCTTCAAATGCAGGCGAAACAAACGTGTTAGCTTCTAATCCATGCGAAACTCATGATTTAGCTTCCAATCAATGCGATGTAGAAGGTTTACCTTCAAATCCATGCTTAAAAAATGATTTAGCTTCAAACACTTGGGATATAAGTGATATAGCTTCAAAGGCAGACGATCAAACGAGTTAGCTTCAAAATTCATGCGATAAACTTGATTTAGCTTCAAATTAATGCGAAGTAGAAGGATTGGCTTAAAATCCGTGCAACACAAATGATTTAGCTTCAAATACTTGCGATATAAATGATATAGCTTCAAATGCAGGCGAAACAAACGTGTTAGCTTCTAATCCATGCGAAACTCATGATTTAGCTTCAAATCAATGCGATGTAGAAGGTTTACCTTCAAATCCATGCTTAAAAAATGATTTAGCTTCAAACACTTGGGATATAAGTGATATGGCTTCAAATGCAGACGATCAAACGAGTTAGCTTCAAAATCCATGCGATAAACTTGATTTAGCTTCAAATCAATGCGATGTAGAAGGTTTACCTTCAAATCCATGCTTAACAAATGATTTAGCTTCAAATACTTGCGATATAAATGATATAGCTTCAAATGCAGGCGAAACAAACGTGTTAGCTTCTAATCCATGCGAAACTCATCATTTAGCTTCAAATCAATGCGATGTAGAAGGTTTACCTTCAAATCCATGCTTAACAAATGATTTAGCTTCAAACACTTGGGATATAAGTGATATAGCTTCAAAGGCATACGATCAAACGAGTTAGCTTCAAAATTCATGCGATAAACTTGATTTAGCTTCAAATTAATGCGAAGTAGGAGGATTGGCTTAAAATCCGTGCAACACAAATGATTTAGCTTCAAATACTTGCGATATAAATGATATAGCTTCAAATGCAGGCGAAACAAACGTGTTAGCTTCTAATCCATGCGAAACTCATGATTTAGCTTCAAATCAATGCGATGTAGAAGGTTTACCTTCAAATCCATGCTTAAAAAATGATTTAGCTTCAAACACTTGGGATATAAGTGATATAGCTTCAAATGCAGAAGAAACAAACGAGTTATCTCAAATCCATGCCATGCACTTGATTTAGCTGAAAATCAATGCGATGTAGAAGGATGAGCTTCAAATCCATGCAACACAAATGATTTAGCTTCAAATACTTGCGATATAAATGATATAGCTTCAAATGCAGGCGAAACAGACGAGTTAGCTTCTAATCCATGCGAAACTCATGATTTAGATTCAAATCAATGCGATGTAGAAGGTTTACCTTTCAATCCATGCTTAACAAATAATTTAGCTTCAAACACTTGGGATATAAGTGATATAGCTTGAAATGCAGACGATCAAACGAGTTAGCTTCAAAATCCATGCGATAAACTTGATTTAGCTTCAAATTAATGCGAAGTAGAAGGATTGGCTTAAAATCCATGCGAAACAAATGATTTAGCTTCAAATACTTGCGATATAAATGATATAGCTTCAAATGCAGGCGAAACAAACGTGTTAGCTTCTAATCCATGCGAAACTCATCATTTAGCTTCAAATCAATGCGATGTAGAAGGTTTACCTTCAAATCCATGCTTAACAAATGATTTAGCTTCAAACACTTGGGATATAAGTGATATAGCTTCAAAGGCAGACGATCAAACGAGTTAGCTTCAAAATTCATGCGATAAACTTGATTTAGCTTCAAATTAATGCGAAGTAGAAGGATTGGTTTAAAATCCGTGCAACACAAATGATTTAGCTTCAAATACTTGCGATATAAATGATATAGCTTCAAATGCAGGCGAAACAAACGTGTTAGCTTCTAATCCATGCGAAACTCATGATTTAGCTTCAAATCAATGCGATGTAGAAGGTTTACCTTCAAATCCATGCTTAAAAAATGATTTAGCTTCAAACACTTGGGATATAAGTGATATAGCTTCAAATACAGAAGAAACAAACGAGTTATCTCAAATCCATGCCATGCACTAGATTTAGCTGAAAATCAATGCGATGTAGAAGGATGAGCTTCAAATCCATGCAACACAAATGATTTAGCTTCAAATACTTGCGATATAAATGATATAGCTTCAAATGCAGGCGAAACAGACGAGTTAGCTTCTAATCCATGCGAAACTCATGATTTAGATTCAAATCAATGCGATGTAGAAGGTTTACCTTTCAATCCATGCTTAACAAATAATTTAGCTTCAAACACTTGGGATATAAGTGATATAGCTTGAAATGCAGACGATCAAACGAGTTAGCTTCAAAATCCATGCGATAAACTTGATTTAGCTTCAAATCAATGCGAAGTAGTAGGCTTAGTTTCAAATCCATGCGAAACAAATGATTTAGGTTCAGATACTTGCGGTATAAATGATACAGCTTCAAATGCAGACGAAACAAACGAGTTAGCTTCATATCTATGCGAAACACATGATTTAGCTTCAAATCAATTCGATGTAGAAGGTTTACCTTCAAATCCATGCTTAAAAAATGATTTAGCTTCAAACACTTGGGATATAAGTGATATGGCTTCAAATGCAGACGATCAAACGAGTTAGCTTCAAAATCCATGCGATAAACTTGATTTAGCTTCAAATCAATGCGATGTAGAAGGTTTACCTTCAAATCCATGCTTAACAAATGATTTAGCTTCAAATACTTGCGATATAAATGATATAGCTTCAAATGCAGGCGAAACAAACGTGTTAGCTTCAAATCAATGCGATGTAGAAGGTTTACCTTCAAATCCATGCTTAACAAATGATTTAGCTTCAAACACTTGGGATATAAGTGATATAGCTTCAAAGGCAGACGATCAAACGAGTTAGCTTCAAAATTCATGCGATAAACTTGATTTAGCTTCAAATCAATGCGATGTAGAAGGTTTACCTTCAAATCCATGCTTAACAAATGATTTAGCTTCAAATACTTGCGATATAAATGATATAGCTTCAAATGCAGGCGAAACAAACGTGTTAGCTTCTAATCCATGCGAAACTCATCATTTAGCTTCAAATCAATGCGATGTAGAAGGTTTACCTTCAAATCCATGCTTAAAAAATGATTTAGCTTCAAACACTTGGGATATAAGTGATATAGCTTCAAATGCAGAAGAAACAAACGAGTTATCTCAAATCCATGCCATGCACTTGATTTAGCTGAAAATCAATGCGATGTAGAAGGATGAGCTTCAAATCCATGCAACACAAATGATTTAGCTTCAAATACTTGCGATATAAATGATATAGCTTCAAATGCAGGCGAAACAGACGAGTTAGCTTCTAATCCATGCGAAACTCATGATTTAGATTCAAATCAATGCGATGTAGAAGGTTTACCTTTCAATCCATGCTTAACAAAGAATTTAGCTTCAAACACTTGGGATATAAGTGATATAGCTTGAAATGCAGACGATCAAACGAATTAGCTTCAAAATCCATGCGATAAACTTGATTTAGCTTCAAATCAATGCGAAGTAGTAGGCTTAGTTTCAAATCCATGCGAAACAAATGATTTAGGTTCAGATACTTGCGGTATAAATGATACAGCTTCAAATGCAGACGAAACAAACGAGTTAGCTTTATATCTATGCGAAACACATGATTTAGCTTCAAATCAATGCGATGTAGAAGGTTTACCTTTCAATCCATGCTTAACAAATAATTTAGCTTCAAACACTTGGGATATAAGTGATATAGCTTGAAATGCAGACGATCAAACGAGATAGCTTCAAAATCCATGCGATAAACTTGATTTAGCTTCAAATCAATGCGAAGTAGTAGGCTTAGTTTCAAATCCATGCGAAACAAATGATTTAGGTTCAGATACTTGCGGTATAAATGATACAGCTTCAAATGCAGACGAAACAAACGAGTTAGCTTCATATCTATGCGAAACACATGATTTAGCTTCAAATCAATGCGATGTAGAAGGTTTACCTTCAAATCCATGCTTAAAAAATGATTTAGCTTCAAACACTTGGGACATAAGTGATATGGCTTCAAATGCAGACGATCAAACGAGTTAGCTTCAAAATCCACGCGATAAACTTGATTTAGCTTCAAATCAATGCGATGTAGAAGGTTTACCTTCAAATCCATGCTTAACAAATGATTTAGCTTCAAATACTTGCGATATAAATGATATAGCTTCAAATGCAGGCGAAACAAACGTGTTAGCTTCTAATCCATGCGAAACTCATCATTTAGCTTCAAATCAATGCGATGTAGAAGGTTTACCTTCAAATCCATGCTTAGCAAATGATTTAGCTTCAAACACTTGGGATATAAGTGATATAGCTTCAAAGGCAGACGACCAAACGAGTTAGCTTCAAAATTCATGCGATAAACTCGATTTAGCTTCAAATTAATGCGAAGTAGAAGGATTGGCTTAAAATCCGTGCAACACAAATGATTTAGCTTCAAATACTTGCGATATAAATGATATAGCTTCAAATGCAGGCGAAACAAACGTGTTAGCTTCTAATCCATGCGAAACTCATGATTTAGCTTCAAATCAATGCGATGTAGAAGGTTTACCTTCAAATCCATGCTTAAAAAATGATTTAGCTTCAAACACTTGGGATATAAGTGATATAGCTTCAAATGCAGAAGAAACAAACGAGTTATCTCAAATCCATGCCATGCACTTGATTTAGCTGAAAATCAATGCGATGTAGAAGGATGAGCTTCAAATCCATGCAACACAAATGATTTAGCTTCAAATACTTGCGATATAAATGATATAGCTTCAAATGCAGGCGAAACAGACGAGTTAGCTTCTAATCCATGCGAAACTCATGATTTAGATTCAAATCAATGCGATGTAGAAGGTTTACCTTTCAATCCATGCTTAACAAAGAATTTAGCTTCAAACACTTGGGATATAAGTGATATAGCTTGAAATGCAGACGATCAAACGAATTAGCTTCAAAATCCATGCGATAAACTTGATTTAGCTTCAAATCAATGCGAAGTAGTAGGCTTAGTTTCAAATCCATGCGAAACAAATGATTTAGGTTCAGATACTTGCGGTATAAATGATACAGCTTCAAATGCAGACGAAACAAACGAGTTAGCTTTATATCTATGCGAAACACATGATTTAGCTTCAAATCAATGCGATGTAGAAGGTTTACCTTCAAATCCATGCTTAAAAAATGATTTAGCTTCAAACACTTGGGATATAAGTGATATGGCTTCAAATGCAGACGATCAAACGAGTTAGCTTCAAAATCCATGCGATAAACTTGATTTAGCTTCAAATCAATGCGATGTAGAAGGTTTACCTTCAAATCCATGCTTAACAAATGATTTAGCTTCAAATACTTGCGATATAAATGATATAGCTTCAAATGCAGGCGAAACAAACGTGTTAGCTTCTAATCCATGCGAAACTCATCATTCAGCTTCAAATCAATGCGATGTAGAAGGTTTACCTTCAAATCCATGCTTAACAAATCATTTAGCTTCAAACACTTGGGATATAAGTGATATAGCTTCAAAGGCAGACGATCAAACGAGTTAGCTTCAAAATTCATGCGATAAACTTGATTTAGCTTCAAATTAATGCGAAGTAGAAGGATTGGCTTAAAATCCGTGCAACACAAATGATTTAGCTTCAAATACTTGCGATATAAATGATATAGCTTCAAATGCAGGCGAAACAAACGTGTTAGCTTCTAATCCATGCGAAACTCATGATTTAGCTTCCAATCAATGCGATGTAGAAGGTTTACCTTCAAATCCATGCTTAAAAAATGATTTAGCTTCAAACACTTGGGATATAAGTGATATAGCTTCAAATGCAGAAGAAACAAACGAGTTATCTCAAATCCATGCCATGCACTTGATTTAGCTGAAAATCAATGCGATGTAGAAGGATGAGCTTCAAATCCATGCAACACAAATGATTTAGCTTCAAATACTTGCGATATAAATGATATAGCTTCAAATGCAGGCGAAACAGATGAGTTAGCTTCTAATCCATGCGAAACTCATGATTTAGATTCAAATCAATGCGATGTAGAAGGTTTACCTTTCAATCCATGCTTAACAAATAATTTAGCTTCAAACACTTGGGATATAAGTGATATAGCTTGAAATGCAGACGATCAAACGAGTTAGCTTCAAAATCCATGCGATAAACTTGATTTAGCTTCAAATCAATGCGAAGTAGTAGGCTTAGTTTCAAATCCATGCGAAACAAATGATTTAGGTTCAGATACTTGCGGAATAAATGATACAGCTTCAAATGCAGACGAAACAAACGAGTTAGCTTCATATCTATGCGAAACACATGATTTAGCTTCAAATCAATGCGATGTAGAAGGTTTACCTTCAAATCCATGCTTAAAAAATGATTTAGCTTCAAACACTTGGGATATAAGTGATATGGCTTCAAATGCAGACGATCAAACGAGTTAGCTTCAAAATCCATGCGATAAACTTGATTTAGCTTCAAATCAATGCGATGTAGAAGGTTTACCTTCAAATCCAAGCTTAACAAATAATTTAGCTTCAAATACTTGCGATATAAATGATATAGCTTCAAATGCAGGCGAAACAAACGTGTTAGCTTCTAATCCATGCGAAACTCATCATTTAGCTTCAAATCAATGCCATGTAGAAGGTTTACCTTCAAATCCATGCTTAACAAATGATTTAGCTTCAAACACTTGGGATATAAGTGATATAGCTTCAAAGGCAGACGATCAAACGAGTTAGCTTCAAAATTCATGCGATAAACTTGATTTAGCTTCAAATTAATGCGAAGTAGAAGGATTGGCTTAAAATCCGTGCAACACAAATGATTTAGCTTCAAATACTTGCGATATAAATGATATAGCTTCAAATGCAGGCGAAACAAACGTGTTAGCTTCTAATCCATGCGAAACTCATGATTTAGCTTCAAATCAATGCGATGTAGAAGGTTTACCTTCAAATCCATGCTTAAAAAATGATTTAGCTTCAAACACTTGGGATATAAGTGATATAGCTTCAAATGCAGAAGAAACAAACGAGTTATCTCAAATCCATGCCATGCACTTGATTTAGCTGAAAATCAATGCGATGTAGAAGGATGAGCTTCAAATCCATGCAACACAAATGATTTAGCTTCAAATACTTGCGATATAAATGATATAGCTTCAAATGCAGGCGAAACAGACGAGTTAGCTACTAATCCATGCGAAACTCATGATTTAGATTCAAATCAATGCGATGTAGAAGGTTTACCTTTCAATCCATGCTTAACAAATAATTTAGCTTCAAACACTTGGGATATAAGTGATATAGCTTGAAATGCAGACGATCAAACGAGTTAGCTTCAAAATCCATGCGATAAACTTGATTTAGCTTCAAATCAATGCGAAGTAGTAGGCTTAGTTTCAAATCCATGCGAAACAAACGATTTAGGTTCAGATACTTGCGGTATAAATGATACAGCTTCAAATGCAGACGAAACAAACGAGTTAGCTTCATATCTATGCGAAACACATGATTTAGCTTCAAATCAATGCGATGTAGAAGGTTTACCTTCAAATCCATGCTTAACAAATGATTTCGCTTCAAATACTTGCGATATAAATGATATAGCTTCAAATGCAGGCGAAAGAAACGTGTTAGCTTCTAATCCATGCGAAACTCATGATTTAGCTTCAAATCAATGCGATGTAGAAGGTTTACCTTCAAATCCATGCTTAAAAAATGATTTAGCTTCAAACACTTGGGACATAAGTGATATGGCTTCAAATGCAGACGATCAAACGAGTTAGCTTCAAAATCCACGCGATAAACTTGATTTAGCTTCAAATCAATGCGATGTAGAAGGTTTACCTTCAAATCCATGCTTAACAAATGATTTAGCTTCAAATACTTGCGATATAAATGATATAGCTTCAAATGCAGGCGAAACAAACGTGTTAGCTTCTAATCCATGCGAAACTCATCATTTAGCTTCAAATCAATGCGATGTAGAAGGTTTACCTTCAAATCCATGCTTAGCAAATGATTTAGCTTCAAACACTTGGGATATAAGTGATATAGCTTCAAAGGCAGACGATCAAACGAGTTAGCTTCAAAATTCATGCGATAAACTCGATTTAGCTTCAAATTAATGCGAAGTAGAAGGATTGGCTTAAAATCCGTGCAACACAAATGATTTAGCTTCAAATACTTGCGATATAAATGATATAGCTTCAAATGCAGGCGAAACAAACGTGTTAGCTTCTAATCCATGCGAAACTCATGATTTAGCTTCAAATCAATGCGATGTAGAAGGTTTACCTTCAAATCCATGCTTAAAAAATGATTTAGCTTCAAACACTTGGGATATAAGTGATATAGCTTCAAATGCAGAAGAAACAAACGAGTTATCTCAAATCCATGCCATGCACTTGATTTAGCTGAAAATCAATGCGATGTAGAAGGATGAGCTTCAAATCCATGCAACACAAATGATTTAGCTTCAAATACTTGCGATATAAATGATATAGCTTCAAATGCAGGCGAAACAGACGAGTTAGCTTCTAATCCATGCGAAACTCATGATTTAGATTCAAATCAATGCGATGTAGAAGGTTTACCTTTCAATCCATGCTTAACAAAGAATTTAGCTTCAAACACTTGGGATATAAGTGATATAGCTTGAAATGCAGACGATCAAACGAATTAGCTTCAAAATCCATGCGATAAACTTGATTTAGCTTCAAATCAATGCGAAGTAGTAGGCTTAGTTTCAAATCCATGCGAAACAAATGATTTAGGTTCAGATACTTGCGGTATAAATGATACAGCTTCAAATGCAGACGAAACAAACGAGTTAGCTTTATATCTATGCGAAACACATGATTTAGCTTCAAATCAATGCGATGTAGAAGGTTTACCTTCAAATCCATGCTTAAAAAATGATTTAGCTTCAAACACTTGGGATATAAGTGATATGGCTTCAAATGCAGACGATCAAACGAGTTAGCTTCAAAATCCATGCGATAAACTTGATTTAGCTTCAAATCAATGCGATGTAGAAGGTTTACCTTCAAATCCATGCTTAACAAATGATTTAGCTTCAAATACTTGCGATATAAATGATATAGCTTCAAATGCAGGCGAAACAAACGTGTTAGCTTCTAATCCATGCGAAACTCATCATTCAGCTTCAAATCAATGCGATGTAGAAGGTTTACCTTCAAATCCATGCTTAACAAATCATTTAGCTTCAAACACTTGGGATATAAGTGATATAGCTTCAAAGGCAGACGATCAAACGAGTTAGCTTCAAAATTCATGCGATAAACTTGATTTAGCTTCAAATTAATGCGAAGTAGAAGGATTGGCTTAAAATCCGTGCAACACAAATGATTTAGCTTCAAATACTTGCGATATAAATGATATAGCTTCAAATGCAGGCGAAACAAACGTGTTAGCTTCTAATCCATGCGAAACTCATGATTTAGCTTCCAATCAATGCGATGTAGAAGGTTTACCTTCAAATCCATGCTTAAAAAATGATTTAGCTTCAAACACTTGGGATATAAGTGATATAGCTTCAAATGCAGAAGAAACAAACGAGTTATCTCAAATCCATGCCATGCACTTGATTTAGCTGAAAATCAATGCGATGTAGAAGGATGAGCTTCAAATCCATGCAACACAAATGATTTAGCTTCAAATACTTGCGATATAAATGATATAGCTTCAAATGCAGGCGAAACAGATGAGTTAGCTTCTAATCCATGCGAAACTCATGATTTAGATTCAAATCAATGCGATGTAGAAGGTTTACCTTTCAATCCATGCTTAACAAATAATTTAGCTTCAAACACTTGGGATATAAGTGATATAGCTTGAAATGCAGACGATCAAACGAGTTAGCTTCAAAATCCATGCGATAAACTTGATTTAGCTTCAAATCAATGCGAAGTAGTAGGCTTAGTTTCAAATCCATGCGAAACAAATGATTTAGGTTCAGATACTTGCGGAATAAATGATACAGCTTCAAATGCAGACGAAACAAACGAGTTAGCTTCATATCTATGCGAAACACATGATTTAGCTTCAAATCAATGCGATGTAGAAGGTTTACCTTCAAATCCATGCTTAAAAAATGATTTAGCTTCAAACACTTGGGATATAAGTGATATGGCTTCAAATGCAGACGATCAAACGAGTTAGCTTCAAAATCCATGCGATAAACTTGATTTAGCTTCAAATCAATGCGATGTAGAAGGTTTACCTTCAAATCCAAGCTTAACAAATAATTTAGCTTCAAATACTTGCGATATAAATGATATAGCTTCAAATGCAGGCGAAACAAACGTGTTAGCTTCTAATCCATGCGAAACTCATCATTTAGCTTCAAATCAATGCCATGTAGAAGGTTTACCTTCAAATCCATGCTTAACAAATGATTTAGCTTCAAACACTTGGGATATAAGTGATATAGCTTCAAAGGCAGACGATCAAACGAGTTAGCTTCAAAATTCATGCGATAAACTTGATTTAGCTTCAAATTAATGCGAAGTAGAAGGATTGGCTTAAAATCCGTGCAACACAAATGATTTAGCTTCAAATACTTGCGATATAAATGATATAGCTTCAAATGCAGGCGAAACAAACGTGTTAGCTTCTAATCCATGCGAAACTCATGATTTAGCTTCAAATCAATGCGATGTAGAAGGTTTACCTTCAAATCCATGCTTAAAAAATGATTTAGCTTCAAACACTTGGGATATAAGTGATATAGCTTCAAATGCAGAAGAAACAAACGAGTTATCTCAAATCCATGCCATGCACTTGATTTAGCTGAAAATCAATGCGATGTAGAAGGATGAGCTTCAAATCCATGCAACACAAATGATTTAGCTTCAAATACTTGCGATATAAATGATATAGCTTCAAATGCAGGCGAAACAGACGAGTTAGCTACTAATCCATGCGAAACTCATGATTTAGATTCAAATCAATGCGATGTAGAAGGTTTACCTTTCAATCCAGGCTTAACAAATAATTTAGCTTCAAACACTTGGGATATAAGTGATATAGCTTGAAATGCAGACGATCAAACGAGTTAGCTTCAAAATCCATGCGATAAACTTGATTTAGCTTCAAATCAATGCGAAGTAGTAGGCTTAGTTTCAAATCCATGCGAAACAAACGATTTAGGTTCAGATACTTGCGGTATAAATGATACAGCTTCAAATGCAGACGAAACAAACGAGTTAGCTTCATATCTATGCGAAACACATGATTTAGCTTCAAATCAATGCGATGTAGAAGGTTTACCTTCAAATCCATGCTTAACAAATGATTTCGCTTCAAATACTTGCGATATAAATGATATAGCTTCAAATGCAGGCGAAAGAAACGTGTTAGCTTCTAATCCATGCGAAACTCATGATTTAGCTTCAAATCAATGCGATGTAGAAGGTTTAACTTCAAATCCATGCTTAAAAAATGATTTAGCTTCAAACACTTGGGATATAAGTGATATGGCTTCAAATGCAGACGATCAAACGAGTTAGCTTCAAAATCCATGCGATAAACTTGATTTAGCTTCAAATCAATGCGAAGTAGAAGGTTTACCTTCAAATCCATGCTTAACAAATCATTTAGCTTCAAATACTTGCGATATAAATGATATAGCTTCAAATGGAGGCGAAACAAACGTGTTAGCTTCTAATCCATGCGAAACTCATGATTTAGCTTCAAATCAATGCGATGTAGAAGGTTTACCATCAAATCCATGCTTAAAAAATGATTTAGCTTCAAACACTTTGGATATAAGTGATATAGCTTCAAAGGCAGACGATCAAACGAGTTAGCTTCAAAGTTCATGCGATAAACTTGATTTATCTTCAAATCAATGCGAAGTAGAAGGATTGGCTTAAAATCCATGCAACACAAATGATTTAGCTTCGAATACTTGCGATATAAATGATATAGCTTCAAATGCAGGCGAAACAAACGTGTTAGCTTCTAATCCATGCGAAACTCATGATTTAGCTTCAAGTCAATGCGATGTAGAAGGTTTACCTTCAAATCCATGCTTAACAAATGATTTAGCTTCAAACACTTGGGATATACGTGATATAGCTTCAAATGCAGGCGAAACAAACGTGTTAGATTGTAATCCATGCGAAACTCATGATTTAGCTTCAAATCAATGCGATGTAGAAGGTTTAACTTCAAATCCATGCTTAAAAAATGATTTAGCTTCAAACACTTGGGATATAAGTGATATGGCTTCAAATGCAGACGATCAAACGAGTTAGCTTCAAAATCCATGCGATAAACTTGATTTAGCTTCAAATCAATGCGATGTAGAAGGTTTACCTTCAAATCCATGCTTAACAAATGATTTAGCTTCAAATACTTGCGATATAAATGATATAGCTTCAAATGCAGGCGAAACAGACGAGTTAGCTTCTAATCCATGCGAAACTCATGATTTAGATTCAAATCAATGCGACGTAGAAGGTTTACCTTTCAATCCATGCTTAACAAATAATTTAGCTTCAAACTTGGGATATAGTGATATAGCTTGAAATGCAGACGATCAAACGAGTTAGCTTCAAAATCCATGCGATAAACTTGATTTAGCTTCAAATCAATGCGATGTAGAAGGTTACCTTCAAATCAATGTTTAACAAATGATTTAGCTTCAAACACTTGGGATATAAGTGATATAGCTTCAAAGGCAGACGATCAAACGAGTTAGCTTCAAAGTTCATTCGATAAACTTGATTTAGCTTCAAATCAATGCGAAGTAGAAGGATTGGCTTAAATCCATGCTAACACAAATGATTTAGCTTCAAATTACTTGCGATATAAATGATATAGCTTCAATGCAGGCGAAACAAACGTGTTAGCTTCTAATCCATGCGAAACTCATGATTTAGCTTCAAATCAATGCGATGTAGAAGGTTTACCTTCAAATCCATGCTTAAAAATGATTAAGCTTCAAACACTTGGGATATAAGTGATATGGCTTCAAATGCAGACGATCAAACGAGTTAGCTTCAAAATCCATGCGATAAACATGATTTAGCTTCAAAATCAATGCGATGTAGAAGGTTTACCTTCAAATCCATGCTTAACAAATGATTTAACTTCAAATACTTGCGATATAAATGATATAGCTTCAATGCAGGCGAAACAAACGTGTTAGCTTCTAATCCATGCGAAACTACATGATTTAGCTTCAATAAATGCGATGTAGAAGGTTTACCTTCAAAGCCATGCTTAAAAAATGATTTTAGCTTCAAACCTTGGGATATAAGTTGATATGGCATCAAATGCAGGACGATCAAACGAGATAGCTTCAAAATCCATGCGATAAACTTGATTTAGCTTCAAATCAATGCGAAGTTGAAGGATTAGCTTCAAATCCGTGGAACACAAATGATTTAGTCTTCAAACACTTGCGATATAAATGATATAGATTCAAACGCAGTCGAAACAAACGATGTAGCTTCTAATCCATGCGAAACTCATGATTTAGCTTCAAATCAATGCGATGTAGAAGGTTTACTTCAAATCAGTGCTTAACAAATGATTTAGCTTCAAACATTTGGGGATATAAGTGATATAGCTTCAAATGAGGAGAACAAACGTGTTATCTTCAAATCCATGCCATGCACTTGATTTAGCTGAAAATCAATGCGATGTAGAAGGATGAGCTTCAAATCATGCAACACAAATGATTTAGGCTTCAAATACTTGCGATATAAATGATATATCTTCAAATGCAGGCGAACAGACGAGTTAGCTTCTAATCCTTGGATGAAATCATGATTTAGCTTCAAATCAATGCGATGTAGAAGGTTTAAACTTCAAAATCCATGCTTTAAAAAATGATTTAGCTTCAAACACTTGGGATATAAGTGATATGGCTTCAAATGCAGTCGATCAAACGAGTTAGCTTCAAAATCCATGCGATGAACTTGATTTAGCTTCAAATCAATGCGATGTAGGAAGGTTTACCTTCAAATCCATGCTTAACAATGATTTAGCTTCAAATACTTGCGATATAAATGATATAGCTTCAAATGCAGGCGGACACAAAGTGTTAGCTTCTAATCCATGCGAAACTCATCATTTAGCTTCAAATCAATGCGATGTAGAGGTTTACTTCAAATCATGCTTAACAATGATTTAGCTTCAAACACTTGGGATATAAGTGATATAGCTTCAAAGGCATACGATCAACGAGTTAGCTTCAAAATTCATGCGATAAACTTGATTTAGCTTCAAATTAATGCGAAGTAGAAGGATTAGCTTTCAAATCCGTGGAACACAAATGATTTAGCTTCAAACACTTGCGATATAAATGATATAGCTTCAAACGCAGGCGAAACAAACGAGTTAGCCTTCTAATCCATGCGAAAATCATGATTTAGCTTCAATATCAATGCGATGTAGAAGGTTTACCTTCAAATCATGATTAACAAATGATTTCGCTTCAAATACTTGCGATATAAATGATATAGCTTCAAATGCAGACGATCAAACAAGTTAGCCACAAAATCCATGCGATAAACTTGATTTAGCTTCAAATCAATGCGAAGTAGTAGGCTTAGCTTCAAATCCATGCGAAACAAATGATTTAGGTTCAGATACTTGCGGTATAAATGATACAGCTTCAAATGCAGACGAAACAAACGAGTTAGCTTCATATCTATGCGAAACACATGATTTAGCTTCAAATCAATGCGATGTAGAAGGTTTACCTTCAAATCCATGCTTAACAAATGATTTAGCTTCAAACACTTGGGATATAAGTGATATGTCATCAAATGCAGACGATCAAACGAGTTAGCTTCAAAATCCATGCGATAAACTTGATTTAGTTTCAAATCAATGCGAAGTAGAAGGATTAGCTTCAAATCCGTGAAACACAAATGATTTAGCTTCAAATTACTTGCGATATAAATGATATAGCTTCAAATGCAGGCGAAACAAACGAGTTAGCTTCTAATCCATGCGAAACTCATGATTTAGCTTCAATCAATGCGGTGTAGAAGGTTTAACTTCAAATCCATGCTTAAAAATGATTTAGCTTCAAGCACTTGGGATATAAGTGATATGGCTTCAAATGCAGACGATCAAACGAGTTAGCTTCAAAATACATGCGATAAACTTGATTTAGCTTCAAATTAATGCGATGTAGAAGGTTTTACCTTCAAATCCATGCTTAACAAATGATTTAGCTTCAAATACTTGCGATATAAATGATATAGCTTCAAATGCAGGCGAAAGAAACGTGTTAGCTTCTAATCCATGCGAAACTCATGATTTAGCTTCAAATCAATGCTATGTAGAAGATTTACCTTCAAATCCATGCTTAACAAATAATTTAGCTTCAAACACTTGGGATATAAGTCATATGGCTTCAAATGCAGACGATCAAACGAGTTCTAAAGACCTATACAAAAAAAAATCCATGCGATAAACTTGATTTAGCTTCAAATCAATGCGATGTAGAAGGTTTACCTTCAAATCCATGCTTAACAAATAATTTAGCTTCAAACACTTGGGATATAAGTGATATAGCTTCAAATGCCGACGATCAAACGAGTTAGCTTCAAAATCCATGCGATAAACTTGATTTAGATTCAAATCAATGCGAAGTAGAAGGTTTACCTTCAAATCCATGCTTAACAAATGATTTAGCTTCAAATACTTGCGATATAAATGATATAGCTTCAAATGCAGGCGAAACAAACGTGTTAGCTTCTAATCCATGCGAAACTCATGATTTAGCTTCAAATCAATGCGATGTAGAAGGTTTACCTTCAAATCCATGCTTAAAAAATGATTTAGCTTCAAACACTTGGGATATAAGTGATATAGCTTCAAATGCAGAAGAAACAAACAAGTTATCTCAAATCCATGCCATGCACTTGATTTAGCTGAAAATCAATGCGAAGTAGAAGGATGAGCTTCAAATCCATGCAACACAAATGATTTAGCTTCAAATACTTGCGATATAAATGATATAGCTTCAAATGCAGGCGAAACAGACGAGTTAGCTTCTAATCCATGCGAAACTCATGATTTAGATTCAAATCAATGCGATGTAGAAGGTTTCCTTTCAATCCATGCTTAACAAATAATTTAGCTTCAAACACTTGGGATATAAGTGATATAGCTTGGAAAATGCAGACGATCAAACGAGTTAGCTTCAAAATCCATGCGATAAACTTGATTTAGCTTCAAATCAATGCGAAGTAGAAGGATTAGCTTCAATCCATGCAACACAAATGATTTAGCTTCAGACACTTGGGATATATGTGATATAGCTTCAAATGCAGACGATCATACGTGTTAGCTTCAAGTCCACGCGAAACAAGTGATTTAGCTTCAGACATTTGCGATATAAGTGATATAGTTTCAAATGCAGATGAAACAAACGTGTTAGCATCTAATCCATGCGAAACTCATGATTTAGCTTCAAATCAATGCGATGTAGAAGGTTTACCTTCAAATCCATGCTTAACAAATAATTTAGCTTCAAACACTTGGGATATAAG
The DNA here is from genome assembly GCF_051020955.1 of Megalopta genalis. Taxonomy (NCBI): domain Eukaryota; kingdom Metazoa; phylum Arthropoda; class Insecta; order Hymenoptera; family Halictidae; genus Megalopta; species Megalopta genalis. The sequence goes on from NW_027476630.1 coordinate 90,682, forward strand.
TGATATAGCTTGAAATGCAGACGATCAAACGAGTTATCTTCAAATCCATGCCATGCACTTGATTTAGCTGAAAATCAATGCGATGTAGAAGGTTTACCTTCAAATCCATGCTTAACAAATGATTTAGCTTCAAATACTTGCGATATAAATGATATAGCTTCAAATGCAGAGGAACAAACGAGTTATCTTCAAATCCATGCCATGCACTTGATTTAGCTGAAAATCAATGCGATGTAGAAGGTTTACCTTCAAATCCATGCTTAACAAATGATTTAGCTTCAAATACTTGCGATATAAATGATATAGCTTCAAATGCAGAGGAACAAACGAGTTATCTTCAAATCCATGCCATGCACTTGATTTAGCTGAAAATCAATGCGATGTAGAAGGTTTAGCTTGAAATCCATGCGAAACAAATGATTTAGCATCAGATACTTGCCATTTAAGTGATATAGTTTCAAATGCAGGCGAAACAAACGAATTAGCATCTAATCCAAGCGAAACTCATGATTTAGCTTCAAATTACTGTGATGTAGAAGGTTTACCTTCAAATTCATGCTTAACAAATAATTTAGCTTCAAACACTTGGGATATAAGTGATATAGCTTCAAATGCAGACGATCAAACGAGTTAGCTTCAAAATACATGCGATAAACTTGATTTAGCTTCAAATCAATGCGAAGTAGAAGGATTAGCTTCAAATCCATGCAACACAAATGATTTAGCATCAAATACTTGCGATATAAATGATATAGTTTCAAATGCAGGCGAAAGGAACGAGTTAGTTTCTAATCCATGCGAAACTCATGATTTAGATTCAAATCAATGCGATGTAGAAGGTTCACCTTCAAATCCATGGGCAACAAATGATTTAGCTTCAAACACTTGGGATATAAGTGATATAGCTTCAAATGCAGACGATCAAACGAGTTAGCTTCAAAATCCATGCGATAAACTTGATTTAGCTTCAAATCAATGCGATGTAGAAGGATTAGCTTCAAATCCATGCAACACAAATGATTTAGCTTCAAATACTTGCGATAGAAATGATATAGCTTCAAATGCAGGCGAAACAAACGAGTTAGTTTCTAATCCATGCGAAACTCATGATTTAGATTCAAATCAATGCGATGTAGAAGGTTCACCTTCAAATCCATGGGCAACAAGTGATTTAGCTTCAAACACTTGGGATATATGTGATATAGCTTCAAATGCAGACGATCAAACGTGTTAGCTTCAAGTCCACGCGAAACAAGTGATTTAGCTTCAGACATTTGCGATATAAGTGATATAGTTTCAAATGCAGAAGAAACAAACGAGTTAGCATCTAATCCATGCGAAACTCATGATTTAGCTTCAAATCAATGCGATGTAGAAGGTTTACCTTCAAATCCATGCTTAACAAATAATTTAGCTTCAAACACTTGGGGTATAAGTGATATAGCTTGAAATGCAGACGATCAAACGAGTTATCTTCAAATCCATGCCATGCGCTTGATTTAGCTGAAAATCAATGCGATGTAGAAGGTTTAGCTTGAAATCCATGCGAAACAAATGATTTAGCATCAGATACTTGCGATTTAAGTGATATAGATTCAAATGCAGGCGAAACAAACGAGTTAGCATCTAATCCATGCGAAACTCATGATTTAGCTTCAAATCAATGCGATGTAGAAGGTTTACCTTCAAATCCATGCTTAACAAATAATTTAGCTTCAAACACTTGGGATATAAGTGATATAGCTACAAATGCAGACGATCAAACGAGTTAGCTTCAAAATCCATGCGATAAACTTGATTTGAGCTTCAAATCAATCCGAAGTAGAAGGATTAGCTTCAAATCCGTGGAACACAAATGATTTAGCTTCAAATACTTGCGATATAAATGATATAGCTTCAAATGCAGGCGAAACAAACGAGTTAGCTTCTAATCCATGCGAAACTCATGATTTAGCATCAGATACTTGCGATTTAAGTGATATAGATTCAAATGCAGGCGAAACAAACGAGTTAGCATCTAATCCATGCGAAACTCATGATTTAGCTTCAAATCAATGCGATGTAGAAGGTTTACCTTCAAATCCATGCTTAACAAATAATTTAGCTTCAAACACTTGGGATATAAGTGATATAGCTACAAATGCAGACGATCAAACGAGTTAGCTTCAAAATCCATGCGATAAACTTGATTTGAGCTTCAAATCAATCCGAAGTAGAAGGATTAGCTTCAAATCCGTGGAACACAAATGATTTAGCTTCAAATACTTGCGATATAAATGATATAGCTTCAAATGCAGGCGAAACAAACGAGTTAGCTTCTAATCCATGCGAAACTCATGATTTAGCTTCAAATCAATGCGATGTAGAAGGTTTACCTTCAAATCCATGCTTAACAAATAATTTAGCTTCAAACACTTGGGATATAAGTGATATAGCTTGAAATGCAGACGATCAAACGAGTTAGCTTCAAAATCCATGCGATAAACTTGATTTAGCTTCAAATCAATGCGAAGTAGAAGGATTAGCTTCAAATCCATGCAACACAAATGATTTAGCTCCAGACACTTGGGATATATGTGATATAGCTTCAAATGCAGACGATCAAACGTGTTAGCTTCAAGTCCACGCGAAACAAGTGATTTAGCTTCAGACATTTGCGATATAAGTGATATAGTTTCAAATGCAGATGAAACAAACGAGTTAGCATCTAATCCATGCGAAACTCATGATTTAGCTTCAAATCAATGCGATGTAGAAGGTTTACCTTCAAATCCATGCTGAACAAATAATTTAGCTTCAAACACTTGGGATATAAGTGATATAGCTTGAAATGCAGACGATCAAACGAGTTATCTTCAAATCCATGCCATGCACTTGATTTAGCTGAAAATCAATGCGATGTAGAAGGTTTAGCTTGAAATCCATGCGAAACAAATGATTTAGCATCAGATACTTGCGATTTAAGTGATATAGCTTCAAATGCAGGCGAAACAAACGAGTTAGCATCTTATCCATGCGAAACTCATGATTTAGCTTCAAATCAATGCGATGTAGAAGGTTTACCTTCAAATCCATGCTTATCAAATAATTTAGCTTCAAACACTTGGGATATAAGTGCTATAGCTAGAAATGCAGACGATCAAACGAGTTAGCTTCAAAATCCATGCGATAAACTTGATTTGAGCTTCAAATCAATCCGAAGTAGAAGGATTAGCTTCAAATCCGTGGAACACAAGTGATTTAGCTTCAAACACTTGCGATATAAATGATATAGCTTCAAATGCAGGCGAAACAAACGAGTTAGCTTCTAATCCATGCGAAACTCATGATTTAGCTTCAAATCAATGCGATGTAGAAGGTTTACCTTCAAATCCATGCTTAACAAATAATTTTGCTTCAAACACTTGGGATATAAGTGATATAGCTTCAAATGCAGACGATCAATCGAGTTAACTTCAAGTCGACGCGAAACAAGTGACTTAGCTTCAGACACTTGCGATATAAGTGATATAGCTTCAAATGCAGAAGAAACAAACGAGTTATCTTCAAATCCATGCCATGCACTTGATTTAACTGAAAATGAATGAGATGTAGAAGGTTTAGCTTCAAATCTATGCGAAACAAATGATTTAGCATCAGATACTTGCGATATAAGTGATATAGCTTCAAATGCAGGCGAAACAAACGAGTTAGCTTCTAATCCATGCGAAACTCATGATTTATCTCCAAATCAATGTGATGTAGAAGGTTTACCTTCAAATCCATGCTTAACAAATAATTTAGCATCAAACACTTGGGATATAAGTGATATAGCTTCAAATGCAGACGATCAAACGAATTAGCTTCAAAATCCATGCGATAAACTTGATTTAGCTTCAAATCAATGCGAAGTAGAAGGATTAGCTTCAAATCAATGCGAAGTAGAAGGATTAGCTTCAAATCCGTGCAACACAAATGATGTAGCTTCAAATACTTGCGATATAAATCATACAGCTTCAAATGCAGGCGAAACAAACGAGTTAGCTTCTAATCCATGCGAAACTCATGATTTAGCTTCTAATCCATGCGAAACTCATGATTTAGCTCCAAATCAATGCGATGTAGAAGGTTTACCTTCAAATCCATGCTTAACAAATGATTTAGCTTCAAACACTTGGGATATAAGTGACATAGCTTCAAATGCAGACGATCAAACGAGTTAGCTTCATAATCCACGCGATAAATTTGATTTAGCTTCAAATCAATGCGAAGTAGAAGGATTATCTTCAAATCCATGCAACACAAATGCTTTAGCTTCAAATACTTGCGATAGAAATGATATAGCTTCAAATGCAGGCGAAACAAACGAGTTAGTTTCTAATCCATGCGAAACTCATGATTTAGATTCAAATCAATGCGATGTAGAAGGTTCACCTTCAAATCCATGGGCAACAAATGATTTAGCTTCAAACACTTGGGATATAAGTGATATAGCTTCAAATGCAGACGATCAAACGAGTTAGCTTCAAGTTTACGCGAAACAAGTGACTTAGTTTCAAATGCAGATGAAACAAACGAGTTATCTTCAAATCATTGCCATGCACTTGATTTAGCTGAAAATCAATGCGATGTAGAAGGTTTACCTTCAAATCCATGCTTAACAAATGATTTAGCTTCAAATACTTGCGATATATATGATATAGCTTCAAATGCAGAAGAAACAAACGAGTTATCTTCAAATCCATGCCATGCACTTGATTTAGCTTCAAATCAATGCGAAGTAGAAGGATTAGCTTCTAATCCATGCGAAACTCATGATTTAGCTTCAAATCAATGCGATGTAGAAGGTTTACCTTCAAATCCATGCTTAAAAAATGATTTAGCTTCAAACACTTGGGATATAAGTGATATAGCTAGAAATGCAGACGATCAAACGAGTTAGCTTCAAAATCCATGCGATAAACTTGATTTGAGCTTCAAATCAATCCGAAGTAGAAGGATTAGCTTCAAATCCGTGGAACACAAATGATTTAGCTTCAAATACTTGCGATATAAATGATATAGCTTCAAATGCAGACGATCAAACGTGTTAGCTTCAAGTCCACGCGAAACAAGTGATTTAGCTTCAGACATTTGCGATATAAGTGATATAGTTTCAAATGCAGAAGAAACAAACGAGTTAGCATCTAATCCATGCGAAACTCATGATTTAGCTTCAAATCAATGCGATGTAGAAGGTTTACCTTCAAATCCATGCTTAACAAATAATTTAGCTTCAAACACTTGGGATATAAGTGATATAGCTTGAAATGCAGACGATCAAACGAGTTATCTTCAAATCCATGCCATGCGCTTGATTTAGCTGAAAATCAATGCGATGTAGAAGGTTTAGCTTGAAATCCATGCGAAACAAATGATTTAGCATCAGATACTTGCGATTTAAGTGATATAGCTTCAAATGCAGGCGAAACAAACGAGTTAGCATCTTATCCATGCGAAACTCATGATTTAGCTTCAAATCAATGCGATGTAGAAGGTTTACCTTCAAATCCATGCTTAACAAATTATTTAGCTTCAAACACTTGGGATATAAGTGATATAGCTTCAAAGGCAGACGATCAAACGAGTTAGCTTCAAAATTCATGCGATAAACTTGATTTAGCTTAAAATCAATGCGAAGTAGAAGGATTGGCTTAAAATCCATGCAACACAAATGATGTAGCTTCAAATACTTGCGATATAAATGATATAGCTTCAAATGCAGGCCTAACAAACGAGTTAGCTTCTAATCCATGCGAAACTCATGATTTAGCTTCAAATCAATGCGATGTAGAAGGTTTACCTTCAAATCCAGGCTTAACAAATAATTTAGCATCAAACACTTGGGATATAAGTGATATAGCTTCAAATGCAGACGATCAAACGAATTAGCTTCAAAATCCATGCGATAAACTTGATTTAGCTTCAAATCAATGCGAAGTAGAAGGATTAGCTTCAAATCAATGCGAAGTAGAAGGTTTAGCTTCAAATCCGTGCAACACAAGTTATGTAGCTTCAAATACTTGCGATATATATCATATAGCTTCAAATGCAGGCGAAACAAACGAGTTAGCTTCTAATCCATGCGAAACTCATGATTTAGCTTCAAATCAATGCGATGTAGAAGGTTTACCTTCAAATCCATGCTTAACAAATAATTTAGCTTCAAACACTTGGGATATAAGTGATATAGCTTGTAATGCAGACGATCAAACGAGTTAGCTTCAAAATCCATGCGATAAACTTGATTTATCTTCAAATCCATGCGAAGTAGAAGGATGAGCTTCAAATCCATGCAACACAAATGATTTAGCTTCAAATACTTGCGATATAAATGATATAGCTTCAAATGCAGGCGAAACAAACGAGTTAGCTTCTAATCCATGCGAAACTCATGATTTAGCTTCAAATCAATGCGATGTAGAAGGTTTACCTTTAAATCCATGCTTAACAAATAATTTAGCTTCAAACACTTGGGATATAAGTGATATAGCTTCAAATGCAGCGGAAACAAACGAGTTATCTTCTAATCCATGCGAAACTCATGATTTAGCTTCAAATCAATGCGATGTAGAAGTTTTTCCTTCAAATCCATGCTTAACAAATAATTTAGCTTCAAACACTTGGAATATAAGTGATATAGCTTGAAATGCAGACGATCAAACGAGTTAGCTTCAAGTCCACGCGAAACAAATGATTTAGCTTCAGACACTTGCGATATAAGTGATATAGCTTCAAATGCAGAAGAAACAAACGAGTTATCTTCTAATCCGTGCGAAACTCATGATTTAGCTTCAAATCAATTCGATGTAGAAGGTTTACCTTCAAATCCATGCTTAACAAATAATTTAGCTTCAAACACTTCGGATATAAGTGATATAGCTTGAAATGCAGACGATCAAACGAGTTAGCTTCAAGTCCACGCGAAACAAGTGATTTAGCTTCAGACACTTGCGATATAAGTGATATAGCTTCAAATGCAGAAGAAACAAACGAGTTATCTTCAAATCCATGCCATGCACTTGATTTAGCTGAAAATGAATGACATGTAGAAGGTTTAGCTTCAAATCCATGCGGAACAAATGATTTAGCATCAGATGCTTGCGATATAAGTGATATAGCATCAAAGGCAGGAGAAACAAACGAGTTAGCTTATAATACATGCGAAACTCATGATTTAGCTTCAAATCAATGCGATGTAGAAGGTTTACCTTCAAATCCATGCTTAACAAATAATTTAGCTTCAAACACTTGGGATATAAGTGATATAGCTTGAAATGCAGACGATCAAACGAGTTATCTTCAAATCCATGCCATGCACTTGATTTAGCTGAAAATCAATGCGATGTAGAAGGTTTAGCTTGAAATCCATGGGAAACAAATGATTTAGCATCAGATACTTGCGATTTAAGTGATATAACTTCAAATGCAGGTGAAACAAACAAGTTAGCATCTAATCCATGCGAAACTCATGATTTAGCTTCAAATCAATGCGATGTAGAAGGTTTACCTTCAAATCCATGCTTAACAAATAATTTTGCTTCAAACACTTGGGATATAAGTGATATAGCTTCAAATGCAGACGATCAAACGAGTTACCTTCAAGTCGACGCGAAACAAGTGACTTAGCTTCAGACACTTGCGATATAAGTGATATAGCTTCAAATGCAGAAGAAACAAACGAGTTATCTTCAAATCCATGCCATGCACTGGATTTAACTGAAAATGAATGAGATGTAGAAGGTTTAGCTTCAAATCTATGCGAAACAAATGATTTAGCATCAGATACTTGCGATATAAGTGATATAGCTTCAAATGCAGGCGAAACAAACGAGTTAGCTTCTAATCCATGCGAAACTCATGATTTATCTTCAAATCAATGTGACGTAGAAGGTTTACCTTCAAATCCAGGCTTAACAAATAATTTAGCATCAAACACTTGGGATATAAGTGATATAGCTTCAAATGCAGACGATCAAACGAATTAGCTTCAAAATCCATGCGATAAACTTGATTTAGCTTCAAATCAATGCGAAGTAGAAGGATTAGCTTCAAATCAATGCGAAGTAGAAGGTTTAGCTTCAAATCCGTGCAACACAAGTTATGTAGCTTCAAATACTTGCGATATATATCATATAGCTTCAAATGCAGGCGAAACAAACGAGTTAGCTTCTAATCCATGCGAAACTCATGATTTAGCTTCAAATCAATGCGATGTAGAAGGTTTACCTTCAAATCCATGCTTAACAAATAATTTAGCTTCAAACACTTGGGATATAAGTGATATAGCTTGTAATGCAGACGATCAAACGAGTTAGCTTCAAAATCCATGCGATAAACTTGATTTATCTTCAAATCCATGCGAAGTAGAACGATGAGCTTCAAATCCATGCAACACAAATGATTTAGCTTCAAACACTTGGAATATAAGTGATATAGCTTGAAATGCAGACGATCAAACGAGTTAGCTTCAAGTCCACGCGAAACAAATGATTTAGCTTCAGACACTTGCGATATAAGTGATATAGCTTCAAATGCAGGCGAAACAAACGAGTTATCTTCAAATCCATGCCATGCACTTGATTTAACTGAAAATGAATGAGATGTAGAAGGTTTAGCTTCAAATCTATGCGAAACAAATGATTTAGCATCAGATACTTGCGATATAAGTGATATAGCCTCAAATGCAGGCGAAACAAACGAGTTAGATTCTAATCCATGCGAAACTCATGATTTAGCTGCAAATCAATGTGATGTAGAAGGTTTACCTTCAAATTCATGCTTAACAAATAATTTAGCTTCAAACACTTGGGATATAAGTGATATAGCTTCAAATGCGGACGATCAAACGAGTTAGCTTCAAGTCCACGCGAAACAAGTGATTTAGCTTCAGACACTTGCGATATAAGTGATATAGCTTCAAATGCAGAAGAAACAAACGAGTTATCTTCAAATCCATGCCAAGCACTTGATTTAGCTGAAAATCAATGCGATGTAGAAGGTTTAGCTTCAAATCCATGCGAAACAAATGATTTAGCATCAGATGCTTGCGATATAAGTGATATAGCTTCAAAGGCAGGAGATACAAACGAGTTAGCTTCTAATCCATGCGAAACTCATGATTTATCTTCAAATCAATGTGATGTAGAAGGTTTACCTTCAAATCCATGCTTAACAAATAATTTAGCATCAAACACTTGGGATATAAGTGATATAGCTTCAAATGCAGACGATCAAACGAATTAGCTTCAAAATCCATGCGATAAACTTGATTTAGCTTCAAATCAATGCGAAGTAGAAGGATTAGCTTCAAATCAATGCGAAGTAGAAGGATTAGCTTCAAATCCGTGCAACACAAGTTATGTAGCTTCAAATACTTGCGATATAAATCATATAGCTTCAAATGCAGGCGAAACAAACGAGTTAGCTTCTAATCCATGCGAAACTCATGATTTAGCTTCAAATCAATGCGATGTAGAAGGTTTACCTTCAAATCCATGCTTAACAAATAATTTAGCTTCAAACATTTGGGATATAAGTGATATAGCTTGTAATGCAGACGATCAAACGAGTTAGCATCAAAATCCATGCGATAAACTTGATTTATCTTCAAATCCATGCGAAGTAGAACGATGAGCTTCAAATCCATGCAACACAAATGATTTAGCTTCAAACACTTGGAATATAAGTGATATAGCTTGAAATGCAGACGATCAAACGAGTTAGCTTCAAGTCCACGCGAAACAAATGATTTAGCTTCAGATACTTGCGATATAAGTGATATAGCTTCAAATGCAGGCGAAACAAACGAGTTATCTTCAAATCCATGCCATGCACTTGATTTAACTGAAAATGAATGAGATGTAGAAGGTTTAGCTTCAAATCTATGCGAAACAAATGATTTAGCATCAGATACTTGCGATATAAGTGATATAGCCTCAAATGCAGGCGAAACAAACGAGTTAGATTCTAATCCATGCGAAACTCATGATTTAGCTGCAAATCAATGTGATGTAGAAGGTTTACCTTCAAATTCATGCTTAACAAATAATTTAGCTTCAAACACTTGGGATATAAGTGATATAGCTTCAAATGCGGACGATCAAACGAGTTAGCTTCAAGTCCACGCGAAACAAGTGATTTAGCTTCAGACACTTGCGATATAAGTGATATAGCTTCAAATGCAGAAGAAACAAACGAGTTATCTTCAAATCCATGCCAAGCACTTGATTTAGATGAAAATCAATGCGATGTAGAAGGTTTAGCTTCAAATCCATGCGAAACAAATGATTTAGCATCAGATGCTTGCGATATAAGTGATATAGCTTCAAAGGCAGGAGATACAAACGAGTTAGCTTATAATCCATGCGAAACTCATGATTTAGCTTCAAATCAATGCGATGTAGAAGGTTTACCTTCAAATCCATGCTTAACAAATAATTTAGCTTCAAACACTTGGGATATAAGTGATATAGCTTGTAATGCAGACGATCAAACGAGTTAGCTTCAAAATCCATGCGATAAACTTGATTTATCTTCAAATCCATGCGAAGTAGAACGATGAGCTTCAAATCCATGCAACACAAATGATTTAGCTTCAAACACTTGGAATATAAGTGATATAGCTTGAAATGCAGACGATCAAACGAGTTAGCTTCAAGTCCACGCGAAACAAATGATTTAGCTTCAGACACTTGCGATATAAGTGATATAGCTTCAAATGCAGGCGAAACAAACGAGTTATCTTCAAATCCATGCCATGCACTTGATTTAACTGAAAATGAATGAGATGTAGAAGGTTTAGCTTCAAATCTATGCGAAACAAATGATTTAGCATAAGATACTTGCGATATAAGTGATATAGCCTCAAATGCAGGCGAAACAAACGAGTTAGATTCTAATCCATGCGAAACTCATGATTTAGCTGCAAATCAATGTGATGTAGAAGGTTTACCTTCAAATTCATGCTTAACAAATAATTTAGCTTCAAACACTTGGGATATAAGTGATATAGCTTCAAATGCGGACGATCAAACGAGTTAGCTTCAAGTCCACGCGAAACAAGTGATTTAGCTTCAGACACTTGCGATATAAGTGATATAGCTTCAAATGCAGAAGAAACAAACGAGTTATCTTCAAATCCATGCCAAGCACTTGATTTAGCTGAAAATCAATGCGATGTAGAAGGTTTAGCTTCAAATCCATGCGAAACAAATGATTTAGCATCAGATGCTTGCGATATAAGTGATATAGCTTCAAAGGCAGGAGATACAAACGAGTTAGCTTATAATCCATGCGAAACTCATGATTTAGCTTCAAATCAATGCGATGTAGAAGGTTTACCTTCAAATCCATGCTTAAAAAATAATTTAGCTTCAAACACTTGCGATATAAGTGATATAGCTTCAAATGCAGACGATCAAACGAGTTAGCTTCAAAATCCATGCGATAAACTTGATTTAGCTTCAAATCAATGCGAAGTAGAAGGATTAGCTTCAAATCCGTGCAACACAAATGATGTAGCTTCAAATACTTGCGATATAAATCATATAGCTTCAAATGCAGGCGAAACAAACGAGTTAGCATCTAATCCATGCGAAACGCATGATTTAGCTTCAAATCAATGCGACGTAGAAGGTTTACCTTGAAATCCATGCTTAACAAATGATTTAGCTTCAAACACTTGGGATATAAGTGACATAGCTTCAAATGCAGACGATCAAACGAGTTGGCTTCATAATCCACGCGATAAATTTGATTTAGCTTCAAATCAATGCGAAGTAGAAGGATGAGCTTCAAATCCATGCAACACAAATGATTTAGCTTCAAATTCTAGCGATCCAAATGATATAGATTCAAATGCAGGCAAAACAAACGTGTTAGCTTCTAATCCATGCGAAACTCATGATTTAGCTTCAAATCAATGCGATGTAGAAGGTTTACCTTCAAATCCATGCTTAACAAATGATTTAGCTTCAAATACTTGGGATATAAGTGATATAGTTTCAAATGCAGACGATCAAACGAGTTAGCTTCAAAATCCATGCGATAAACTTGATTTAGCTTCAAATCAATGCGAAGTAGAAGAGTGAGCTTCAAATCCATGCAACACAAATGATTTAGCTTCAAATACTTGCGATATAAATGATATAGCTTCTAATGTAGGCGAAACAAACGAGTTAGCTTCTAATCCATGCGAAACTCATGATTTAGCTTCAAATAAATGCGATGTAGAAGGTTTACCTTCAAATCCATGCTTAACAAATAATTTAGCTTCAAACACTTGGGATATAAGTGATATAGCTTCAAATGCAGACGATCAAACGAGTTAGCCTCAAAATCCATGCGATAAACTTGATTTAGCTTGAAATCAATGCGAACTAGAAGGATGAGCTTCAAATCCATCCAACACAAATGACTTAGCTTCAAATAATTGCGATATAAATGATATAGCTTCAAATGTAGGCGAAACAAACGTGTTAGCTTGTAATCCATGCGAAACTCATGATTTAGCTTCAAATCAATGCGATGTAGAAGGTTTACCTTCAAATCCATGCTGAACAAATGATTTAGCTTCAAACACTTGGGATATACGTGATATAGCTTCAAATGCAGGCGAAACAAACGTGTTAGATTGTAATCCATGCGAAGCTCATGATTTAGCTTCAAATCAATGCGATGTAGAAGGTTTACCTTCAAATCCATGCTTAACAAATGATTTAGCTTCAAACACTTGGGATATACGTGATATAGCTTCAAATGCAGACGATCAAACGAGTTAGCTTCAAAATCCATGCGATAAACTTGATTTAGCTTCAAATCAATGCGAAGTAGAAGGATGAGCTTCAAATCCATGTAACACAAATGATTTAGCTTCAAATACTTGCGATATAAATGATATAGCTTCAAATGTAGGCGAAACAAACGTGTTAGCTCCTAATCCATGCGAAACTCATGATTTAGCTTCAAATAAATGCGATGTAGAAGGTTTACCTTCAAATCCATGCTTAACAAATAATTTAGCTTCAAACACTTGGGATATAAGTGATATAGTTTCAAATGCAGACGATCAAACGAGTTAGCTTCAAAATCCATGCGATAAACTTGATTTAGCTTCAAATCAATGCGAAGTAGAAGAGTGAGCTTCAAATCCATGCAACACAAATGATTTAGCTTCAAATACTTGCGATATAAATGATATAGCTTCTAATGTAGGCGAAACAAACGTGTTAGCTTGTAATCCATGCGAAACTCATGATTTAGCTTCAAATCAATGCGATGTAGAAGGTTTACCTTCAAATCCATGCTGAACAAATGATTTAGCTTCAAACACTTGGGATATACGTGATATAGCTTCAAATGCAGGCGAAACAAACGTGTTAGATTGTAATCCATGCGAAGCTCATGATTTAGCTTCAAATCAATGCGATGTAGAAGGTTTACCTTCAAATCCATGCAACACAAATGATTTAGCTTCAAATACTTGCGATATAAATGATATAGCTTCAAATGCAGGCGAAACAAACGAGTTAGTTTCTAATCCATGCGAAACTCATGATTTAGATTCAAATCAATGCGATGTAGAAGGTTCACCTTCAAATCCATGCTTAACAAATAATTTAGCTTCAAACACTTGGGATATAAGTGATATAGCTTGTAATGCAGACGATCAAACGAGTTAGCATCAAAATCCATGCGATAAACTTGATTTATCTTCAAATCCATGCGAAGTAGAACGATGAGCTTCAAATCCATGCAACACAAATGATTTAGCTTCAAACACTTGGAATATAAGTGATATAGCTTGAAATGCAGACGATCAAACGAGTTAGCTTCAAGTCCACGCGAAACAAATGATTTAGCTTCAGACACTTGCGATATAAGTGATATAGCTTCAATTGCAGGCGAAACAAACGAGTTATCTTCAAATCCATGCCATGCACTTGATTTAACTGAAAATGAATGAGATGTAGAAGGTTTAGCTTCAAATCTATGCGAAACAAATGATTTAGCATCAGATACTTGCGATATAAGTGATATAGCCTCAAATGCAGGCGAAACAAACGAGTTAGATTCTAATCCATGCGAAACTCATGATTTAGCTTCAAATCAATGCGACGTAGAAGGTTTACCTTGAAATCCATGCTTAACAAATGATTTAGCTTCAAACACTTGGGATATAAGTGACATAGCTTCAAATGCAGACGATCAAACGAGTTAGCTTCATAATCCACGCGATAAATTTGATTTAGCTTCAAATCAATGCGAAGTAGAAGGATGAGCTTCAAATCCATGCAACACAAATGATTTAGCTTCAAATTCTAGCGATACAAATGATATAGATTCAAATGCAGGCAAAACAAACGTGTTAGCTTCTAATCCATGCGAAACTCATGATTTAGCTTCAAATCAATGCGATGTAGAAGGTTTACCTTCAAATCCATGCTTAACAAATAATTTAGCTTCAAACACTTGGGATATAAGTGATATAGCTTGTAATGCAGACGATCAAACGAGTTAGCATCAAAATCCATGCGATAAACTTGATTTATCTTCAAATCCATGCGAAGTAGAACGATGAGCTTCAAATCCATGCAACACAAATGATTTAGCTTCAAACACTTGGAATATAAGTGATATAGCTTGAAATGCAGACGATCAAACGAGTTAGCTTCAAGTCCACGCGAAACAAATGATTTAGCTTCAGATACTTGCGATATAAGTGATATAGCTTCAAATGCAGGCGAATCAAACGAGTTATCTTCAAATCCATGCCATGCACTTGATTTAACTGAAAATGAATGAGATGTAGAAGGTTTAGCTTCAAATCTATGCGAAACAAATGATTTAGCATCAGATACTTGCGATATAAGTGATATAGCCTCAAATGCAGGCGAAACAAACGAGTTAGATTCTAATCCATGCGAAACTCATGATTTAGCTGCAAATCAATGTGATGTAGAAGGTTTACCTTCAAATTCATGCTTAACAAATAATTTAGCTTCAAACACTTGGGATATAAGTGATATAGCTTCAAATGCAGAATATCAAACCAGTTAGCCTCAAAATCCATGCGATAAACTTGATTTAGCTTGAAATCAATGCGAAGTAGAAGGATGAGCTTCAAATCCATGCAACACAAATGATTTAGCTTCAAATAATTGCGATATAAATGATATAGCTTCAAATGTAGGCGAAACAAACGTGTTAGCTTGTAATCCATGCGAAACTCATGATTTAGCTTCAAATCAATGCGATGTAGAAGGTTTACCTTCAAATCCATGCTTAACAAATAATTTAGCTTCAAACACTTGGGATATAAGTGATATAGCTTCAAATGCGGACGATCAAACGAGTTAGCTTCAAGTCCACGCGAAACAAATGATTTAGCTTCAGACAATTGCGATATAAGTGATATAGCTTCAAATGCAGGCGAAACAAACGAGTTATCTTCAAATCCATGCCATGCACTTGATTTAACTGAAAATGAATGAGATGTAGAAGGTTTAGCTTCAAATCTATGCGAAACAAATGATTTAGCATCAGATACTTGCGATATAAGTGATATAGCCTCAAATGCAGGCGAAACAAACGAGTTAGATTCTAATCCATGCGAAACTCATGATTTAGCTGCAAATCAATGTGATGTAGAAGGTTTACCTTCAAATTCATGCTTAACAAATAATTTAGCTTCAAACACTTGGGATATAAGTGATATAGCTTCAAATGCGGACGATCAAACGAGTTAGCTTCAAGTCCACGCGAAACAAGTGATTTAGCTTCAGACACTTGCGATATAAGTGATATAGCTTCAAATGCAGAAGAAACAAACGAGTTATCTTCAAATCCATGCCAAGCACTTGATTTAGATGAAAATCAATGCGATGTAGAAGGTTTAGCTTCAAATCCATGCGAAACAAATGATTTAGCATCAGATGCTTGCGATATAAGTGATATAGCTTCAAAGGCAGGAGATACAAACGAGTTAGCTTATAATCCATGCGAAACTCATGATTTAGCTTCAAATCAATGCGATGTAGATGGTTTACCTTCAAATCCATGCTTAACAAATAATTTAGCTTCAAACACTTGGGATATAAGTGATATAGCTTGTAATGCAGACGATCAAACGAGTTAGCTTCAAAATCCATGCGATAAACTTGATTTATCTTCAAATCCATGCGAAGTAGAACGATGAGCTTCAAATCCATGCAACACAAATGATTTAGCTTCAAACACTTGGAATATAAGTGATATAGCTTGAAATGCAGACGATCAAACGAGTTAGCTTCAAGTCCACGCGAAACAAATGATTTAGCTTCAGACACTTGCGATATAAGTGATATAGCTTCAAATGCAGGCGAAACAAACGAGTTATCTTCAAATCCATGCCATGCACTTGATTTAACTGAAAATGAATGAGATGTAGAAGGTTTAGCTTCAAATCTATGCGAAACAAATGATTTAGCATAAGATACTTGCGATATAAGTGATATAGCCTCAAATGCAGGCGAAACAAACGAGTTAGATTCTAATCCATGCGAAACTCATGATTTAGCTGCAAATCAATGTGATGTAGAAGGTTTACCTTCAAATTCATGCTTAACAAATAATTTAGCTTCAAACACTTGGGATATAAGTGATATAGCTTCAAATGCGGACGATCAAACGAGTTAGCTTCAAGTCCACGCGAAACAAGTGATTTAGCTTCAGACACTTGCGATATAAGTGATATAGCTTCAAATGCAGAAGAAACAAACGAGTTATCTTCAAATCCATGCCAAGCACTTGATTTAGCTGAAAATCAATGCGATGTAGAAGGTTTAGCTTCAAATCCATGCGAAACAAATGATTTAGCATCAGATGCTTGCGATATAAGTGATATAGCTTCAAAGGCAGGAGATACAAACGAGTTAGCTTATAATCCATGCGAAACTCATGATTTAGCTTCAAATCAATGCGATGTAGAAGGTTTACCTTCAAATCCATGCTTAAAAAATAATTTAGCTTCAAACACTTGCGATATAAGTGATATAGCTTCAAATGCAGACGATCAAACGAGTTAGCTTCAAAATCCATGCGATAAACTTGATTTAGCTTCAAATCAATGCGAAGTAGAAGGATTAGCTTCAAATCCGTGCAACACAAATGATGTAGCTTCAAATACTTGCGATATAAATCATATAGCTTCAAATGCAGGCGAAACAAACGAGTTAGCATCTAATCCATGCGAAATGCATGATTTAGCTTCAAATCAATGCGACGTAGAAGGTTTACCTTGAAATCCATGCTTAACAAATGATTTAGCTTCAAACACTTGGGATATAAGTGACATAGCTTCAAATGCAGACGATCAAACGAGTTGGCTTCATAATCCACGCGATAAATTTGATTTAGCTTCAAATCAATGCGAAGTAGAAGGATGAGCTTCAAATCCATGCAACACAAATGATTTAGCTTCAAATTCTAGCGATACAAATGATATAGATTCAAATGCAGGCAAAACAAACGTGTTAGCTTCTAATCCATGCGAAACTCATGATTTAGCTTCAAATCAATGCGATGTAGAAGGTTTACCTTCAAATCCATGCTTAACAAATGATTTAGCTTCAAATACTTGGGATATAAATGATATAGCTTCAAATGCAGAAGAAACAAACGGGTTATCTTCAAATCCATGCCATGCACTTGATTTAGCTGAAAAACAATGCAATGTAGAAGGTTTAGCTTCAAATCCATGCGAAACAAATGATTTAGCATCAGATACTTGCGATATAAGTGATATAGCTTCAAATGTAGGCGAAACAAACGAGTTAGCTCCTAATCCATGCGAAACTCATGATTTAGCTTCAAATCAATGCGATGTAGAAGGTTTACCTTCAAATCCATGCTTAACAAATAATTTAGCTTCAAACACTTGGGATATAAGTGATATAGCTTGTAATGCAGACGATCAAACGAGTTAGCTTCAAAATCCATGCGATAAACTTGATTTATCTTCAAATCCATGCGAAGTAGAACGATGAGCTTCAAATCCATGCAACACAAATGATTTAGCTTCAAACACTTGGAATATAAGTGATATAGCTTGAAATGCAGACGATCAAACGAGTTAGCTTCAAGTCCACGCGAAACAAATGATTTAGCTTCAGACACTTGCGATATAAGTGATATAGCTTCAAATGCAGGCGAAACAAACGAGTTATCTTCAAATCCATGCCATGCACTTGATTTAACTGAAAATGAATGAGATGTAGAAGGTTTAGCTTCAAATCTATGCGAAACAAATGATTTAGCATAAGATACTTGCGATATAAGTGATATAGCCTCAAATGCAGGCGAAACAAACGAGTTAGATTCTAATCCATGCGAAACTCATGATTTAGCTGCAAATCAATGTGATGTAGAAGGTTTACCTTCAAATTCATGCTTAACAAATAATTTAGCTTCAAACACTTGGGATATAAGTGATATAGCTTCAAATGCGGACGATCAAACGAGTTAGCTTCAAGTCCACGCGAAACAAGTGATTTAGCTTCAGACACTTGCGATATAAGTGATATAGCTTCAAATGCAGAAGAAACAAACGAGTTATCTTCAAATCCATGCCAAGCACTTGATTTAGCTGAAAATCAATGCGATGTAGAAGGTTTAGCTTCAAATCCATGCGAAACAAATGATTTAGCATCAGATGCTTGCGATATAAGTGATATAGCTTCAAAGGCAGGAGATACAAACGAGTTAGCTTATAATCCATGCGAAACTCATGATTTAGCTTCAAATCAATGCGATGTAGAAGGTTTACCTTCAAATCCATGCTTAAAAAATAATTTAGCTTCAAACACTTGCGATATAAGTGATATAGCTTCAAATGCAGACGATCAAACGAGTTAGCTTCAAAATCCATGCGATAAACTTGATTTAGCTTCAAATCAATGCGAAGTAGAAGGATTAGCTTCAAATCCGTGCAACACAAATGATGTAGCTTCAAATACTTGCGATATAAATCATATAGCTTCAAATGCAGGCGAAACAAACGAGTTAGCATCTAATCCATGCGAAACGCATGATTTAGCTTCAAATCAATGCGACGTAGAAGGTTTACCTTGAAATCCATGCTTAACAAATGATTTAGCTTCAAACACTTGGGATATAAGTGACATAGCTTCAAATGCAGACGATCAAACGAGTTGGCTTCATAATCCACGCGATAAATTTGATTTAGCTTCAAATCAATGCGAAGTAGAAGGATGAGCTTCAAATCCATGCAACACAAATGATTTAGCTTCAAATTCTAGCGATACAAATGATATAGATTCAAATGCAGGCAAAACAAACGTGTTAGCTTCTAATCCATGCGAAACTCATGATTTAGCTTCAAATCAATGCGATGTAGAAGGTTTACCTTCAAATCCATGCTTAACAAATGATTTAGCTTCAAATACTTGGGATATAAATGATATAGCTTCAAATGCAGAAGAAACAAACGGGTTATCTTCAAATCCATGCCATGCACTTGATTTAGCTGAAAAACAATGCAATGTAGAAGGTTTAGCTTCAAATCCATGCGAAACAAATGATTTAGCATCAGATACTTGCGATATAAGTGATATAGCTTCAAATGTAGGCGAAACAAACGAGTTAGCTCCTAATCCATGCGAAACTCATGATTTAGCTTCAAATAAATGCGATGTAGAAGGTTTACCTTCAAATCCATGCTTAACAAATAATTTAGCTTCAAACACTTGGGATATAAGTGATATAGCTTCAAATGCAGACGATCAAACGAGTTAGCCTCAAAATCCATGCGATAAACTTGATTTAGCTTTAAATCAATGCGAACTAGAAGGATGAGCTTCAAATCCATGCAACACAAATGACTTAGCTTCAAATAATTGCGATATAAATGATATAGCTTCAAATGTAGGCGAAACAAACGTGTTAGCTTGTAATCCATGCGAAACTCATGATTTAGCTTCAAATCAATGCGATGTAGAAGGTTTACCTTCAAATCCATGCTGAACAAATGATTTAGCTTCAAACACTTGGGATATACGTGATATAGCTTCAAATGCAGGCGAAACAAACGTGTTAGATTGTAATCCATGCGAAGCTCATGATTTAGCTTCAAATCAATGCGATGTAGAAGGTTTACCTTCAAATCCATGCTTAACAAATGATTTAGCTTCAAACACTTGGGATATACGTGATATAGCTTCAAATGCAGACGATCAAACGAGTTAGCTTTAAAATCCATGCGATAAACTTGATTTAGCTTCAAATCAATGCGAAGTAGAAGGATGAGCTTCAAATCCATGTAACACAAATGATTTAGCTTCAAATACTTGCGATATAAATGATATAGCTTCAAATGTAGGCGAAACAAACGTGTTAGCTCCTAATCCATGCGAAACTCATGATTTAGCTTCAAATAAATGCGATGTAGAAGGTTTACCTTCAAATCCATGCTTAACAAATAATTTAGCTTCAAACACTTGGGATATAAGTGATATAGTTTCAAATGCAGACGATCAAACGAGTTAGCTTCAAAATCCATGCGATAAACTTGATTTAGCTTCAAATCAATGCGAAGTAGAAGAGTGAGCTTCAAATCCATGCAACACAAATGATTTAGCTTCAAATACTTGCGATATAAATGATATAGCTTCTAATGTAGGCGAAACAAACGTGTTAGCTTGTAATCCATGCGAAACTCATGATTTAGCTTCAAATCAATGCGATGTAGAAGGTTTACCTTCAAATCCATGCTGAACAAATGATTTAGCTTCAAACACTTGGGATATACGTGATATAGCTTCAAATGCAGGCGAAACAAACGTGTTAGATTGTAATCCATGCGAAGCTCATGATTTAGCTTCAAATCAATGCGATGTAGAAGGTTTACCTTCAAATCCATGCAACACAAATGATTTAGCTTCAAATACTTGCGATATAAATGATATAGCTTCAAATGCAGGCGAAACAAACGAGTTAGTTTCTAATCCATGCGAAACTCATGATTTAGATTCAAATCAATGCGATGTAGAAGGTTCACCTTCAAATCCATGCTTAACAAATAATTTAGCTTCAAACACTTGGGATATAAGTGATATAGCTTGTAATGCAGACGATCAAACGAGTTAGCATCAAAATCCATGCGATAAACTTGATTTATCTTCAAATCCATGCGAAGTAGAACGATGAGCTTCAAATCCATGCAACACAAATGATTTAGCTTCAAACACTTGGAATATAAGTGATATAGCTTGAAATGCAGACGATCAAACGAGTTAGCTTCAAGTCCACGCGAAACAAATGATTTAGCTTCAGACACTTGCGATATAAGTGATATAGCTTCAAATGCAGGCGAAACAAACGAGTTATCTTCAAATCCATGCCATGCACTTGATTTAACTGAAAATGAATGAGATGTAGAAGGTTTAGCTTCAAATCTATGCGAAACAAATGATTTAGCATCAGATACTTGCGATATAAGTGATATAGCCTCAAATGCAGGCGAAACAAACGAGTTAGATTCTAATCCATGCGAAACTCATGATTTAGCTGCAAATCAATCTGATGTAGAAGGTTTACCTTCAAATTCATGCTTAACAAATAATTTAGCTTCAAACACTTGGGATATAAGTGATATAGCTTCAAATGCAGACGATCAAACGAGTTAGCTTCAAGTCCACGCGAAACAAGTGATTTAGCTTCAGACACTTGCGATATAAGTGATATAGCTTCAAATGCAGAAGAAACAAACGAGTTATCTTCAAATCCATGCCAAGCACTTGATTTAGCTGAAAATCAATGCGATGTAGAAGGTTTAGCTTCAAATCCATGCGAAACAAATGATTTAGCATCAGATGCTTGCGATATAAGTGATATAGCTTCAAAGGCAGGAGATACAAACGAGTTAGCTTATAATCCATGCGAAACTCATGATTTAGCTTCAAATCAATGCGATGTAGAAGGTTTACCTTCAAATCCATGCTTAAAAAATAATTTAGCTTCAAACACTTGCGATATAAGTGATATAGCTTCAAATGCAGACGATCAAACGAGTTAGCTTCAAAATCCATGCGATGAACTTGATTTAGCTTCAAATCAATGCGAAGTAGAAGGATTAGCTTCAAATCCGTGCAACACAAATGATGTAGCTTCAAATACTTGCGATATAAATCATATAGCTTCAAATGCAGGCGAAACAAACGAGTTAGCATCTAATCCATGCGAAACGCATGATTTAGCTTCAAATCAATGCGACGTAGAAGGTTTACCTTGAAATCCATGCTTAACAAATGATTTAGCTTCAAACACTTGGGATATAAGTGACATAGCTTCAAATGCAGACGATCAAACGAGTTAGCTTCATAATCCACGCGATAAATTTGATTTAGCTTCAAATCAATGCGAAATAGAAGGATGAGCTTCAAATCCATGCAACACAAATGATTTAGCTTCAAATTCTAGCGATACAAATGATATAGATTCAAATGCAGGCAAAACAAACGTGTTAGCTTCTAATCCATGCGAAACTCATGATTTAGCTTCAAATCAATGCGATGTAGAAGGTTTACCTTCAAATCCATGCTTAACAAATGATTTAGCTTCAAATACTTGGGATATAAATGATATAGCTTCAAATGCAGAAGAAACAAACGGGTTATCTTCAAATCCATGCCATGCACTTGATTTAGCTGAAAATCAATGCAATGTAGAAGGTTTAGCTTCAAATCCATGCGAAACAAATGATTTAGCATCAGATACTTGCGATATAAGTGATATAGCTTCAAATGTAGGCGAAACAAACGAGTTAGCTCCTAATCCATGCGAAACTCATGATTTAGCTTCAAATAAATGCGATGTAGAAGGTTTACCTTCAAATCCATGCTTAACAAATAATTTAGCTTCAAACACTTGGGATATAAGTGATATAGTTTCAAATGCAGACGATCAAACGAGTTAGCTTCAAAATCCATGCGATAAACTTGATTTAGCTTCAAATCAATGCGAAGTAGAAGGGTGAGCTTCAAATCCATGCAACACAAATGATTTAGCTTCAAATACTTGCGATATAAATGATATAGCTTCTAATGTAGGCGAAACAAACGAGTTAGCTTCTAATCCATGCGAAACTCATGATTTAGCTTCAAATAAATGCGATGTAGAAGGTTTACCTTCAAATCCATGCTTAACAAATAATTTAGCTTCAAACACTTGGGATATAAGTGATATAGCTTCAAATGCAGACGATCAAACGAGTTAGCCTCAAAATCCATGCGATAAACTTGATTTAGCTTGAAATCAATGCGAAGTAGAAGGATGAGCTTCAAATCCATGCAACACAAATGACTTAGCTTCAAATAATTGCGATATAAATGATATAGCTTCAAATGTAGGCGAAACAAACGTGTTAGCTTGTAATCCATGCGAAACTCATGATTTAGCTTCAAATCAATGCGATGTAGAAGGTTTACCTTCAAATCCATGCTGAACAAATGATTTAGCTTCAAACACTTGGGATATACGTGATATAGCTTCAAATGCAGGCGAAACAAACGTGTTAGATTGTAATCCATGCGAAGCTCATGATTTAGCTTCGAATCAATGCGATGTAGAAGGTTTACCTTCAAATCCATGCTTAACAAATGATTTAGCTTCAAACACTTGGGATATACGTGATATAGCTTCAAATGCAGACGATCAAACGAGTTAGCTTCAAAATCCATGCGATAAACTTGATTTAGCTTCAAATCAATGCGAAGTAGAAGGATGAGCTTCAAATCCATGTAACACAAATGATTTAGCTTCAAATACTTGCGATATAAATGATATAGCTTCAAATGTAGGCGAAACAAACGAGTTAGCTTCTAATCCATGCGAAACTCATGATTTAGCTTCAAATCAATGCGATGTAGAAGGTTTACCTTCAAATCCATGCTTAACAAATGATTTAGCTTCAAACACTTGGGATATAAGTGACATAGCTTCAAATGCAGACGATCAAACGAGTTAGCTTCATAATCCACGCGATAAATTTGATTTAGCTTCAAATCAATGCGAAGTAGAAGGATGAGCTTCAAATCCATGCAACACAAATGATTTAGCTTCAAATTCTAGCGATATAAATGATATAGATTCAAATGCAGGCAAAACAAACGTGTTAGCTTCTAATCCATGCGAAACTCATGATTTAGCTTCAAATCAATGCGCTGTAGAAGGTTTACCTTCAAATCCATGCTTAACAAATGATTTAGCTTCAAATACTTGGGATATAAATGATATAGCTTCAAATGCAGAAGAAAGAAACGGGTTATCTTCAAATCCATGCCATGCACTTGATTTAGTTGAAAATCAATGCGATGTAGACGGTTTACCTTCAAACCCATGCTTAACAAATGATTTAGCTTCAAACACTTGGGATATAAGTGATATAGTTTCAAATGCAGACGATCAAACGAGTTAGCTTCAAAATCCATGCGATAAACTTGATTTAGCTTCAAATCAATGCGAAGTAGAAGGATTAGCTTCAAATCCATGCAACACAAATGATTTAGCTCCAAATACTTGCGATATAAATGATATAGCTTCAAATGCAGACGATCAAACGAGTTAGCTTCAAAATCCATGCGATAAACTTGATTTAGCTTCAAATCAATGCGAAGTAGAAGGTTTACCTTCAAATCCATGCTTAACAAATGATTTAGCTTCAAATACTTGCGATATAAATGATATAGCTTCAAATGCAGGCGAAACAAACGTGTTAGCTTCTAATCCATGCGAAACTCATGATTTAGCTTCAAATCAATGCGATGTAGTAGGTTTACCTTCAAATCCATGCTTAAAAAATGATTTAGCTTCAAACACTTGGGATATAAGTGATATGTCATCAAATGCAGACGATCAAACGAGTTAGCTTCAAAATCCATGCGATAAACTTGAATTAGCTTCAAATCAATGCGAAGTAGAAGGATTAGCTTCAAATCCATGCAACACAAATGATTTAGCTTCAAATACTTGCGATATAAATGATATAGCTTCAAATGCAGGCGAAACAAACGAGTTAGTTTCTAATCCATGCGAAACTCATGATTTAGATTCAAATCAATGCGATGTAGAAGGTTCACCTTCAAATCCATGGGCAACAAATGATTTAGCTTCAAACACTTGGGATATAAGTGATATAGCTTCAAATGCAGACGATCAAACGAGTTAGCCTCAAAATCCATGCGATAAACTTGATTTAGCTTGAAATCAATGCGAAGTAGAAGGATGAGCTTCAAATCCATGCAACACAAATAACTTAGCTTCAAATACTTGCGATATAAATGATCTAGCTTCAAATGCAGAAGAAACAAACGAGTTGTCTTCAAATCCATGCCATGCACTTGATTTAGCTGAAAATCAATGCGAAGTAGAAGGTTTACCTTCAAATCCATGCTTAACAAATGATTTAGCTTCAAATACTTGCGATATAAATGATATAGCTTCAAATGCAGGCGAAACAAACGTGTTAGCTTCTAATCCATGCGAAACTCATGATTTAGCTTCAAATCAATGCGATGTAGTAGGTTTACCTTCAAATCCATGCTTAACAAATAATTTAGCTTCAAACACTTGGGATATAAGTGATATAGCTAGAAATGCAGACGATCAAACGAGTTAGCTCCAAAATCCATGCGATAAACTTGATTTGAGCTTCAAATCAATCCGAAGTAGAAGGATTACCTTCAAATCCGTGGAACACGAATGATTTAGCTTCAAATACTTGCGATATAAATGATATAGCTTCAAATGCAGGCGAAACAAACGTGTTAGCTTCTAATCCATGCGAAATTCATGATTTAGCTTCAAATCAATGCGATGTAGAAGGTTTACCTTCAAATCCATGCTTAACAAATGATTTAGCTTCAAATACTTGCGATATAAATGATATAGCTACAAATGCAGACGAAACAAACGTGTTTGCTTCTAATCCATGCGATACTCATGATTTAGCTTCAAATCAATGCTATGTAGAAGATTTACCTTCAAATGAATGCTTAACAAATGATTTAGCTTCAAACACTTGGGATATAAGTGATATAGCTTCAAATGCAGACGATCAAACGAGTTAGCTTCAAAATCCATGCGATAAACTTGATTTAGCTTCAAATCAATGCGAAGTAGAAGGTTTACCTTCAAATCCATGCTTAACAAATGATTTAGCTTCAAATACTTGCGATATAAATGATATAGCTTCAAATGCAGGCGAAACAAACGTGTTAGCTTCTAATCCATGCGAAACTCATGATTTAGCTTCAAACCAATGCGATGTAGTAGGTTTACCTTCAAATCCATGCTTAAAAAATGATTTAGCTTCAAACACTTGGGATATAAGTGATATGTCATCAAATGCAGACGATCAAACGAGTTAGCTTCAAAATCCATGCGATAAACTTGATTTAGCTTCAAATCAATGCGAAGTAGAAGGATTAGCTTCAAATCCGAGAAACACAAATGATTTAGCTTCAAATACTTGCGATATAAATGATATAGCTTCAAATGCAGGCGAAACAAACGAGTTAGCTTCTAATGCATGCGAAACTCATGATTTAGCTTCAAATCAATGCGATGTAGAAGGTTTAACTTCAAATCCATGCTTAAAAAATGATTTAGCTTCAACCACTTGGGATATAAGTGATATGGCTTCAAATGCAGACGATCAAACGAGTTAGCTTCAAAATCCAGCGCGATAAACTTGATTTAGCTTCAAATTAATGCGATGTAGAAGGTTTACCTTCAAATCCATGCTTAACAAATGATTTAGCTTCAAATACTTGCGATATAAATGATATAGCTTCAAATGCAGGCGAAAGAAACGTGTTAGCTTCTAATCCATGCGAAACTCATGATTTAGCTTCAAATCAATGCGATGTAGAAGGTTTAACTTCAAATCCATGCTTAAAAAATGATTTAGCTTCAAACACTTGGGATATAACTGATATGGCTTCAAATGCAGACGATCAAACGAGTTAGCTTCAAGTCCACGCGAAACAAGTGATTTAGCTTCAGACACTTGCGATATAAGTGATATAGCTTCAAATGCAGAAGACACAAACGAGTTAGCTTCTAATCCATGCGAAACTCATGATTTAGCTTCAAATCAATGCGATGTAGAAGGTTTACCTACAAATCCATGCTTAACAAATAATTTAGCTTCAAACACTTGGGATATAAGTGATATAGCTTGAAATGCAGACTATCAAACGAGTTATCTTCAAATCCATGCCATGCACTTGATTTAGCTGAAAATCAATGATATGTAGAAGGTTTAGCTTGAAATCCATGCGAAACAAATGATTTAGCATCAGATACTTGCGATTTAAGTGATATAGCTTCAAATGCAGGCGAAACAAACGAGTTAGCATCTTATCCATGCGAAACTCATGATTTAGCTTCAAATCAATGCGATGTAGAAGGTTTACCTTCAAATCCATGTTTAACAAATAATTTAGCTTCAAACACTTGGGATATAAGTGATATAGCTAGAAATGCAGACGATCAAACGAGTTAGCTTCAAAATCCATGCGATAAACTTGATTTGAGCTTCAAATCAATCCGAAGTAGAAGGATTAGCTTCAAATCCGTGGAACACAAATGATTTAGCTTCAAATACTTGCGATATAAATGATATAGCTTCAATTGCAGGCGAAACAAACGAGTTGGCTTCTAATCCATGCGAAACTCATGATTTAGCTTCAAATCAATGCGATGTAGAAGGTTTACCTTCAAATCCATGCTTAACAAATAATTTAGCTTCGAACACTTGGGATATAAGTGATATAGCTTGAAATGCAGACGATCAAAAGATATATCTTCAAATCCATGCCATGCACTTGATTTAGCTGAAAATCAATGCGATGTAGAAGGTTTAGCTTGAAATCCATGCGAAACAAATGATTTAGCATCAGATACTTGCGATTTAAGTGATATAGCTTCAAATGCAGGCGAAACAAACGAGTTAGCATCTAATCCATGCGAAACTCATGATTTAGCTTCAAATCAATGCGATGTAGAAGGTTTACCTTCAAATCCATGCTTAACAAATAATTTTGCTTCAAACACTTGGGATATAAGTGATATAGCTTCAAATGCAGACGATCAAACGAGTTAGCTTCAAGTCGACGCGAAACAAGTGATTTAGCTTCAGACACTTGCGATATAAGTGATATAGCTTCAAATGCAGAAGAAACAAACGAGTTATCTTCAAATCCATGCCATGCACTTGATTTAACTGAAAATGAATGATATGTAGAAGGTTTAGCTTCAAATCTATGCGAAACAAATGATTTAGCATCAGATACTTGCGATATAAGTGATATAGCTTCAAATGCAGGCGAAACAAACGAGTTAGCTTCTAATCCATGCGAAACTCATGATTTATCTTCAAATCAATGTGATGTAGAAGGTTTACCTTCAAATCCATGCTTAACAAATAATTTAGCATCAAACACTTGGGATATAAGTGATATAGCTTCAAATGCAGACGATCAAACGAATTAGCTTCAAAATCCATGCGATAAACTTGATGTAGCTTCAAATCAATGCGAAGTAGAAGGATTAGCTTCAAATCAATGCGAAGTAGAAGGATTAGCTTCAAATCCGTGCAACAAAAATTATGTAGCTTCAAATACTTGCGATATAAATCATATAGCTTCAAATGCAGGCGAAACAAACGAGTTAGCTTCTAATCCATGCGAAACTCATGATTTAGCTTCAAATCAATGCGATGTAGAAGGTTTACCTTCAAATCCATGCTTAACAAATGATTTAGCTTCAAACACTTGGGATATAAGTGACATAGCTTCAAATGCAGACGATCAAACGAGTTAGCTTCATAATCCACGCGATAAATTTGATTTAGCTTCAAATCAATGCGAAGTAGAAGGATGAGCTTCAAATCCATGCAACACAAATGATTTGGCTTCAAATACTAGCGATATAAATGATATAGCTTCAAATGCAGGCAAAACAGACGTGTTAGCTTCTAATCCATGCGAAACTCATGATTTAGCTTCAAATCAATGCGATGTAGAAGGTTTACCTTCAAATCCATGCTTAACAAATGATTTAGCTTCAAATACTTGGGATATAAATGATATAGCTTCAAATGCAGAAGAAACAAACGAGTTATCTTCAAATCCATGCCATGCACTTGATTTAGATTCAAATCAATGCGATGTAGAAGGTTCACCTTCAAATCCATGAGCAACAAATGATTTAGTTTCAAACACTTGGGATATAAGTGATATAGCTTGAAATGCAGACGATCAAACGAGTTAGCTTCAAAATCTATGCGATAAACTTGATTTAGCTTCAAATCAATGCGAAGTAGAAGGATTAGCTTCAAATCCGTGGAACACAAATGATTTAGCTTCAAATACTTGCGATATAAATGATATAGCTTCAAATGCAGGCGAAATAAACGAGTTAGCTTCTAATCCATGCGAAACTCATGATTTAGCTTCAAATCAATGCGATGTAGAAGATTTACCTTCAAATCCATGCTTAACAAATAATTTAGCTACAAACAGTTGGGTTATAAGTGATATAGCTTCAAATGCAGAAGATCAAACGAGTTAGCCTCAAAATCCATGCGATAAACTTGATTTAGCTTCAAATCAATGCGAAGTAGAAGGGTGAGCTTCAAATCCATGCAACACAAATGATTTAGCTTCAAATACTTGCGATATAAATGATATAGTTCTAATGTAGGCGAAACAAACGAGTTAGCTTCTAATCCATGCGAAACTCATGATTCAGCTTCAAATCAATGCGATGTAGAAGGTTTACCTTCAAATCCATGCTTAACAAATAATTTAGCTTCAAACACTTCGGATATAAGTGATATAGCTTGAAATGCAGACGATCAAACGAGTTAGCTTCAAGTCCACGCGAAACAAGTGATTTAGCTTCAGACACTTGCGATATAAGTGATATAGCTTCAAATGCAGAAGAAACAAACGAGTTATCTTCAAATCCATGCCATGCTCTTGATTTAGCTGAAAATGAATGACATGTAGAAGGTTTAGCTTCAAATCCATGCTTAACAAATGATTTAGCTTCAAACACTTGGGATATACGTGATATAGCTTCAAATGCAGGCGAAACAAACGAGTTAGCTTGTAATCCATGCGAAACTCATGACTTAGCTTCAAATCAATGCGATGTAGTAGGTTTACCTTCAAATCCATGCTTAACAAATGATTTAGCTTCAAACACTTGGGATATACGTGATATAGCTTCAAATGCAGACGATCAAACGAGTTAGCTTCAAAATCCATGCGATAAACTTGATTTAGCTTCAAATCAATGCGAAGTAGAAGGATTAGCTTCAAATCCATGCAACACAAATGATTTAGCTTCAAATACTTGCGATATAAATGATATAGCTTCAAATGCAGGCCTAACAAACGAGTTATCTTCTAATCCATGCGAAACTCATGATTTAGCTTCAAATCAATGCGATGTAGAAGGTTTACCTTCAAATCCATGCTTAACAAATAATTTAGCTTCAAACATTTGGGATATAAGTGATATAGCTTCAAATGCAGACGATCAAACGAGTTAGCCTCAAAATCCATGCGATAAACTTGATTTAGCTTGAAATCAATGCGAAGTAGAAGGATGAGCTTCAAATCCATGCAACACAAATGATTTAGCTTCAAATACTTGCGATATAAATGATATAGCTTCAAATGTAGGCGAAACAAACGTGTTAGCTTGTAATCCATGCGAAACTCATGATTTAGCTTCAAATCAATGCGATGTAGAAGGTTTACCTTCAAATCCATGCTTAACAAATGATTTAGCTTCAAATACTTGCGATATAAATGATATAGCTTCAAATGCAGAAGAAACAAACGAGTTATCTTCAAATCCATGCCATGCACTTGATTTAGCTGAAAATCAATGCGATGTAGAAGGTTTAGCTTGAAATCCATGCGAAACAAATGATTTAGCATCAGATACTTGCGATTTAAGTGATATAGCTTCAAATGCAGGCGAAACAAACGAGTTAGCATCTAATCCATGCGAAACTCATGATTTAGCTTCAAATCAATGCGATGTAGAAGGTTTACCTTCAAATCCATGCTTAACAAATAATTTAGCTTCAAACACTTGGGATATAAGTGATATAGCTTGAAATGCAGACGATCAAACGAGTTAGCTTCAAGTCCACGCGAAACAAGTGATTTAGCTTCAGACACTTGCGATATAAGTGATATAGCTTCAAATGCAGACGATCAAACTAGTTAGCTTCAAAATCCATGCGATAAACTTGATTTAGCTTCAAATCAATGCGAAGTAGAAGGATTAGCTTCAAATCCGTGGAACGCAAATGATTTAGCTTCAAATACTAGCGATATAAATGATATAGCTTCAAATGCAGGCGAAACAAACGAGTTAGCTTCTAATCCATGCGAAACTCATGATTTAGCTTCAAATCAATGCGATGTAGAAGGTTTACCTTCAAATCCATGCTTAAAAAATGATTTAGCTTCAAACACTTGGGATATAAGTGATATAGCTTCAAATGCAGACGATCAAACGAGTTAGCTTCATAATCCACGCGATAAATTTGATTTAGCTTCAAATCAATGCGAAGTAGAAGGATGAGCTTCAAATCCATGTAACACAAATGATTTAGCTTCAAATACTTGCGATATAAATGATATAGCTTCAAATGCAGAAGAAACAAACGAGTTATCTTCAAATCCATGCCATGCACTTGATTTAGCTGAAAATCAATGCGATGTAGAAGGTTTAGCTTGAAATCCATGCGAAACAAATGATTTAGCATCAGATACTTGCGATTTAAGTGATATAGCTTCAAATGCAGGCGAAACAAACGAGTTAGCATCTAATCCATGCGAAACTCATGATTTAGCTTCAAATCAATGCGATGTAGAAGGTTTACCTTCAAATCCATGCTTAACAAATAATTTAGCTTCAAACACTTGGGATATAAGTGATATAGCTTGAAATGCAGACGATCAAACGAGTTAGCTTCAAGTCCACGCGAAACAAGTGATTTAGCTTCAGACACTTGCGATATAAGTGATATAGCTTCAAATGCAGACGATCAAACTAGTTAGCTTCAAAATCCATGCGATAAACTTGATTTAGCTTCAAATCAATGCGAAGTAGAAGGATTAGCTTCAAATCCGTGGAACGCAAATGATTTAGCTTCAAATACTAGCGATATAAATGATATAGCTTCAAATGCAGGCGAAAGAAACGAGTTAGCTTCTAATCCATGCGAAACACATGATTTAGCTTCAAATCAATGCGATGTAGAAGGTTTACCTTCAAATCCATGCTTAACAAATAATTTAGCTTCAAACAGTTGGGATATAAGTGATATAGCTTCAAATGCAGAAGATCAAACGAGTTAGCCTCAAAATCCATGCGATAAACTTGATTTAGCTTCAAATCAATGCGAAGTAGAAGGATGAGCTTCAAATCCATGCAACACAAATGATTTAGCTTCAAATACTTGCGATATAAATGATATAGCTTCAAATGTAGGCGAAACAAACGAGTTAGCTTCTAATCCATGCGAAACTCATGATTTAGCTTCAAATCAATGCGATGTAGAAGGTTTACCTTCAAATCCATGCTTAACAAATGATTTAGCTTCAAACACTTGGGATATACGTGATATAGCTTCAAATGCAGGCGAAACAAACGTGTTAGATTGTAATCCATGCGAAACTCATGATTTAGCTTCAAATCAATGCGATGTAGAAGGTTTACCTTCAAATCCATGCTTAACAAATGATTTAGCTTCAAACACTTGGGATATACATGATATAGCTTCAAATGCAGACGATCAAACGAGTTAGCTTCAAAATCCATGCGATAAACTTGATTTAGATTCAAATCAATGCGAAGTAGAAGGATTAGCTTCAAATCCGTGGAACGCAAATGATTTAGCTTCAAATACTTGCGATATAAATGATATAGCTTCAAATGCAGGCGAAACAAACGAGTTAGCTTCTAATCCATGCGAAGCTCATGATTTAGCTTCAAATCAATGCGATGTAGATGGTTTACCTTGAAATCCATGCTTAGCAAATAATTTAGCTTCAAACACTTGGGATATAAGTGACATAGCTTCAAATGCAGACGATCAAACGAGTTAGCTTCATAATCCACGCGATAAATTTGATTTAGCTTCAAATCAATGCGAAGTAGAAGGATGAGCTTCAAATCCATGCAACACAAATGATTTAGCTTCAAATTCTAGCGATATAAATGATATAGATTCAAATGCAGGCAAAACAAACGTGTTAGCTTCTAATCCATGCGAAACTCATGATTTAGCTTCAAATCAATGCGATGTATAAGGTTTACCTTCAAATCCATGCTTAACAAATGATTTAGCTTCAAATACTTGGGATATAAATGATATAGCTTCAAATGCAGGCGAAACAAACGTGTTAGCTTCTAATCCATGCGAAACTCATGATTTAGCTTCAAATCAATGCGATGTAGAAGGTTTACCTTCAAATCCATGCTTAACAAATGATTTAGCTTCAAATACTTGCGATAAAAGTGATATAGCTTCAAATGCTGGCGAAACAAACGTGTTAGCTTGTAATCCATGCGAAACTCATGATTTAGCTTCAAATCAATGCGATGTAGAAGGTTTACCTTCAAATCCATGCTTAACAAATAATTTAGCTTCAAACACTTGGGATATAAGTGATATAGCTTCAAATGCAGAAGATCAAACGAGTTGGCCTCAAAATCCATGCGATAAACTTGATTTAGCTTCAAATCAATGCGAAGTAGAAGGGTGAGCTTCAAATCCATGCAACACAAATTATTTAGCTTCAAATACTTGCGATATAAATGATATAGCTTCAAATGTAGGCGAAACAAACGAGTTAGCTTCTAATCCATGCGAAACTCATGATTTAGCTTCAAATAAATGCGATGTAGAAGGTTTACCTTCAAATCCATGCTTAACAAATAATTTAGCTTCAAACACTTGGGATATAAGTGATATAGCTTCAAATGCAGACGATCAAACGAGTTAGCCTCAAAATCCATGCGATAAACTTGATTTAGCTTGAAATCAATGCGAAGTAGAAGGATGAGCTTCAAATCCATGCAACACAAATGATTTAGCTTCAAATAATTGCGATATAAATGATATAGCTTCAAATGTAGGCGAAACAAACGTGTTAGCTTGTAATCCATGCGAAACTCATGATTTAGCTTCAAATCAATGCGATGTAGAAGGTTTACCTTCAAATCCATGCTGAACAAATGATTTAGCTTCAAACACTTGGGATATACGTGATATAGCTTCAAATGCAGGCGAAACAAACGTGTTAGATTGTAATCCATGCGAAACTCATGATTTAGCTTCAAATCAATGCGATGTAGAAGGTTTACCTTCAAATCCATGCTTAACAAATAATTTAGCTTCAAACACTTGGGATATAAGTGATATGGCTTCAAATGCAGACGATCAAACGAGTTAGCTTCAAAATCCATGCGATAAACTTGATTTAGCTTCAAATCAATGCGAAGTAGAAGGATTAGCTTCAAATCCATGCAACACAAATGATTTAGCTTCAGACACTTGGGATATAAGTGATATAGCTTCAAATGCAGAAGACACAAACGAGTTATCTTCAAATCCATGCCATGCACTTGATTTAGCTGAAAATCAATGCGATGTAGAAGGTTTAGCTTCAAATCCATGCGAAGCAAATGATTTAGTTTCAGATACTTGCGGTAGAAATGATACAGATTCAAATGCAGACGAAACAAACGAGTTAGCTTCATATCTATGTGAAACACATGATTTAGCTTCAAATCAATGCGATGTAGAAGGTTTACCTTCAAATCCATGCTTAAAAAATGATTTAGCTTCAAACACTTGGGATATAAGTGATATGGCTTCAAATGCAGACGATCAAACGAGTTAGCTTCAAAATCCATGCGATAAACTTCATTTAGCTTCAAATCAATGCGATGTAGAAGGTTTACCTTCAAATCCATGCTTAACAAATGATTTAGCTTCAAATACTTGCGATATAAGTGATATAGCTTCAAATGCAGGCGAAACGAACGTGTTAGCTTGTAATCCATGCGAAACTCATGATTTAGCTTCAAATCAATGCGATGTAGCAGGTTTACCTTCAAATCCATGCTTAACAAATGATTTAGCTTCAAATACTTGCGATAAAAGTGATATAGCTTCAAATGCTGGCGAAACAAACGTGTTAGCTTGTAATCCATGCGAAACTCATGATTTAGCTTCAAATCAATGCGATATAGAAGGTTTACCTTCAAATCCATGCTTAATAAATGATTTAGCTTCAAACACTTGGGATATACGTGATATAGCTTCAAATGCAGACGATCAAACGAGTTAGCTTCAAAATCCATGCGATAAACTTGATTTAGCTTCAAATCAATGCGAAGTAGAAGGATTAGCTTAAAATCCATGCAACACAAATCATCTAGCTTCAAATACTTGCGATATAAATGATATAGCTTCAAATGCAGGCGAAACAAACGTGTTAGCTTCTAATCCATGCGAAACTCATGATTTAGCTTCAAATCAATGCGCTGTAGAAGGTTTACCTTCAAATCCATGCTTAACAAATGATTTAGCTTCAAATACTTGCGATAAAAGTGATATAGCTTCAAATGCTGGCGAAAAAAACGTGTTAGCTTGTAATCCATGCGAAACTCATGATTTAGCTTCAAATCAATGCGATGTAGCAGGTTTACCTTCAAATCCATGCTTAACAAATGATTTAGCTTCAAATACTTGCGATAAAAGTGATATAGCTTCAAATGCTGGCGAAACAAACGTGTTAGCTTGTAATCCATGCGAAACTCATGATTTAGCTTCAAATCAATGCGATATAGAAGGTTTACCTTCAAATCCATGCTTAATAAATGATTTAGCTTCAAACACTTGGGATATACGTGATATAGCTTCAAATGCAGACGATCAAACGAGTTAGCTTCAAAATCCATGCGATAAACTTGATTTAGCTTCAAATCAATGCGAAGTAGAAGGGTGAGCATCAAATTCATGCAACACAAATTATTTAGCTTCAAATACTTGCGATATAAATGATATAGCTTCAAATGTAGGCGAAACAAACGAGTTAGCTTCTAATCCATGCGAAACTCATGATTTAGCTTCAAATAAATGCGATGTAGAAGGTTTACCTTCAAATCCATGCTTAACAAATAATTTAGCTTCAAACACTTGGGATATAAGTGATATAGCTTCAAATGCAGACGATCAAACGAGTTAGCCTCAAAATCCATGCGATAAACTTGATTTAGCTTCAAATCAATGCGAAGTAGAAGGATTAGCTTCAAATCCATGCAACACAAATGATTTAGCTTCAGACACTTGGGATATAAGTGATATAGCTTCAAATGCAGAAGACACAAACGAGTTATCTTCAAATCCATGCCATGCACTTGATTTAGCTGAAAATCAATGCGATGTAGAAGGTTTAGCTTCAAATCCATGCTGAACAAATGATTTAGCTTCAAACACTTGGGATATACGTGATATAGCTTCAAATGCAGGCGAAACAAACGTGTTAGATTGTAATCCATGCGAAACTCATGATTTAGCTTCAAATCAATGCGATGTAGAAGGTTTACCTTCAAATCCATGCTTAACAAATGGTTTAGCTTCAAACACTTGGGATATACGTGATATAGCTTCAAATGCAGACGATCAAACGAGTTAGCTTCAAAATCCATGCGATAAACTTGATTTAGCTTCAAATCAATGCGAAGTAGAAGGATTAGCTTCAAATCCGTGGAACGCAAATGATTTAGCTTCAAATACTAGCGATATAAATGATATAGCTTCAAATGCAGGCGAAACAAACGAGTTAGCTTCTAATCCATGCGAAACTCATGATTTAGCTTCAAATCAATGCGATGTAGAAGGTTTACCTTCAAATCCATGCTTAACAAATAATTTAACTTCAAACAGTTGGGATATAAGTGATATAGCTTCAAATGCAGAAGATCAAACGAGTTAGCCTCAAAATCCATGCGATAAACTTGATTTAGCTTCAAATCAATGCGAAGTAGAAGGGTGAGCTTCAAATCCATGCAACACAAATTATTTAGCTTCAAATACTTGCGATATAAATGATATAGCTTCAAATGTATGCGAAACAAACGAGTTAGCTTCTAATCCATGCGAAACTCATGATTTAGCTTCAAATAAATGCGATGTAGAAGGTTTACCTTCAAATC
The DNA here is from genome assembly GCF_051020955.1 of Megalopta genalis. NCBI lineage: Eukaryota > Metazoa > Arthropoda > Insecta > Hymenoptera > Halictidae > Megalopta > Megalopta genalis. The sequence goes on from NW_027476630.1 coordinate 128,017, forward strand.
CATGCTTAACAAATAATTTAGCTTCAAACACTTGGGATATAAGTGATATAGCTTCAAATGCAGACGATCAAACGAGTTAGCCTCAAAATCCATGCGATAAACTTGATTTAGCTTGAAATCAATGCGAAGTAGAAGGATGAGCTTCAAATCCATGCAACACAAATGATTTAGCTTCAAATAATTGCGATATAAATGATATAGCTTCAAATGTAGGCGAAACAAACGTGTTAGCTTGTAATCCATGCGAAACTCATGATTTAGCTTCAAATCAATGCGATGTAGAAGGTTTACCTTCAAATCCATGCTGAACAAATGATTTAGCTTCAAACACTTGGGATATACGTGATATAGCTTCAAATGCAGGCGAAACAAACGTGTTAGATTGTAATCCATGCGAAACTCATGATTTAGCTTCAAATCAATGCGATGTAGAAGGTTTACCTTCAAATCCATGCTTAACAAATGATTTAGCTTCAAACACTTGGGATATACGTGATATAGCTTCAAATGCAGACGATCAAACGAGTTAGCTTCAAAATCCATGCGATAAACTCGATTTAGCTTCAAATCAATGCGAAGTAGAAGGGTGAGCTTCAAATCCATGCAACACAAATGATTTAGCTTCAAATACTTGCGATATAAATGATATAGCTTCAAATGTAGGCGAAACAAACGAGTTAGCTTCTAATCCATGCGAAACTCATGATTTAGCTTCAAATAAATGCGATGTAGAATGTTTACCTTCAAATCCATGCTTAACAAATAATTTAGCTTCAAACACTTGGGATATAAGTGATATAGCTTCAAATGCAGACGATCAAACGAGTTAGCCTCAAAATCCATGCGATAAACTTGATTTAGCTTGAAATCAATGCGAAGTAGAAGGATGAGCTTCAAATCCATGCAACACAAATGATTTAGCTTCAAATAATTGCGATATAAATGATATAGCTTCAAGTGTAGGCGAAACAAACGTGTTAGCTTGTAATCCATGCGAAACTCATGATTCAGCTTCAAATCAATGCGATGTAGAAGGTTTACCTTCAAATCCATGCTGAACAAATGATTTAGCTTCAAATTCTAGCGATATAAATGATATAGATTCAAATGCAGGCAAAACAAACGTGTTAGCTTCATATCTATGCGAAACACATGATTTAGCTTCAAATCAATGCGATGTAGAAGGTTTACCTTCAAATCCATGCTTAAAAAATGATTTAGCTTCAAACACTTGGGATATAAGTGATATGGCTTCAAATGCAGACGATCAAACGAGTTAGCTTCAAAATCCATGCGATAAACTTCATTTAGCTTCAAATCAATGCGATGTAGAAGGTTTACCTTCAAATCCATGCTTAACAAATGATTTAGCTTCAAATACTTGCGATATAAGTGATATAGCTTCAAATGCAGGCGAAACAAACGTGTTAGCTTGTAATCCATGCGAAACTCATGATTTAGCTTCAAATCAATGCGATATAGAAGGTTTACCTTCAAATCCATGCTTAACAAATGATTTAGCTTCAAACACTTGGGATATACGTGATATAGCTTCAAATGCAGACGATCAAACGAGTTAGCTTCAAAATCCATGCGATAAACTTGATTTAGCTTCAAATCAATGCGAAGTAGTAGGATTAGCTTAAAATCCATGCAACACAAATGATCTAGCTTCAAATACTTGCGATATAAATGATATAGCTTCAAATGCAGGCGAAACAAACGTGTTAGCTTCTAATCCATGCGAAACTCATGATTTAGCTTCAAATCAATGCGATGTAGAAGGTTTACCTTCAAATCCATGCTTAACAAATGATTTAGCTTCAAACACTTGGGATATAAGTGATATGGCTTCAAATGCAGACGATCAAACGAGTTAGCTTCAAAATCCATGCGATAAAATTCATTTAGCTTCAAATCAATGCGATGTAGAAGGTTTACCTTCAAATCCATGCTTAACAAATGATTTAGCTTCAAATACTTGCGATATAAGTGATATAGCTTCAAATGCAGACGATCAAACGAGTTAGCCTCAAAATCCATGCGATAAACTTGATTTAGCTTGAAATCAATGCGAAGTAGAAGGATGAGCTTCAAATCCATGCAACACAAATGATTTAGCTTCAAATAATTGCGATATAAATGATATAGCTTCAAATGTAGGCGAAACAAACGAGTTAGCTTCTAATCCATGCGAAACTCATGATTTAGCTTCAAATAAATGCGATGTAGAAGGTTTACCTTCAAATCCATGCTTAACAAATAATTTAGCTTCAAACACTTGGGATATAAGTGATATAGCTTCAAATGCAGACGATCAAACGAGTTAGCCTCAAAATCCATGCGATAAACTTGATTTAGCTTGAAATCAATGCGAAGTAGAAGGATGAGCTTCAAATCCATGCAACACAAATGATTTAGCTTCAAATAATTGCGATATAAATGATATAGCGTCAAATGTAGGCGAAACAAACGTGTTAGCTTGTAATCCATGCGAAACTCATGATTTAGCTTCAAATCAATGCGATGTAGAAGGTTTACCTTCAAATCCATGCTGAACAAATGATTTAGTTTCAAACACTTGGGATATACGTGATATAGCTTCAAATGCAGGCGAAACAAACGTGTTAGATTGTAATCCATGCGAAACTCATGATTTAGCTTCAAATCAATGCGATGTAGAAGGTTTACCTTCAAATCCATGCTTAACAAATGATTTAGCTTCAAACACTTGGGATATACGTGATATAGCTTCAAATGCAGACGATCAAACGAGTTAGCTTCAAAATCCATGCGATAAACTTGATTTAGCTTCAAATCAATGCGAAGTAGAAGGATTAGCTTCAAATCCGTGGAACGCAAATGATTTAGCTTCAAATACTAGCGATATAAATGATATAGCTTCAAATGCAGGCGAAACAAACGAGTTAGCTTCTAATCCATGCGAAACTCATGATTTAGCTTCAAATCAATGCGATGTAGAAGGTTTACCTTCAAATCCATGCTTAACAAATAATTTAACTTCAAACAGTTGGGATATAAGTGATATAGCTTCAAATGCAGAAGATCAAACGAGTTAGCCTCAAAATCCATGCGATAAACTTGATTTAGCTTCAAATCAATGCGAAGTAGAAGGGTGAGCTTCAAATCCATGCAACACAAATGATTTAGCTTCAAATACTTGCGATATAAATGATATAGCTTCAAATGTAGGCGAAACAAACGAGTTAGCTTCTAATCCATGCGAAACTCATGATTTAGCTTCAAATAAATGCGATGTAGAATGTTTACCTTCAAATCCATGCTTAACAAATAATTTAGCTTCAAACACTTGGGATATAAGTGATATAGCTTCAAATGCAGACGATCAAACGAGTTAGCCTCAAAATCCATGCGATAAACTTGATTTAGCTTGAAATCAATGCGAAGTAGAAGGATTAGCTTAAAATCCATGCTTAAAAAATGATTTAGCTTCAAACACTTGGGATATAAGTGATATGGCTTCAAATGCAGACGATCAAACGAGTTAGCTTCAAAATCCATGCGATAAACTTCATTTAGCTTCAAATCAATGCGATGTAGAAGGTTTACCTTCAAATCCATGCTTAACAAATGATTTAGCTTCAAATACTTGCGATATAAGTGATATAGCTTCAAATGCAGGCGAAACAAACGTGTTAGCTTGTAATCCATTCGAAACTCATGATTTAGCTTCAAATCAGTGCGATATAGAAGGTTTACCTTCAAATCCATGCTTAACAAATGATTTAGCTTCAAACACTTGGGATATACGTGATATAGCTTCAAATGCAGACGATCAAACGAGTTAGCTTCAAAATCCATGCGATAAACTTGATTTAGCTTCAAATCAATGCGAAGTAGAAGGATTAGCTTAAAATCCGTGGAACGCAAATGATTTAGCTTCAAATACTAGCGATATAAATGATATAGCTTCAAATGCAGGCGAAACAAACGTGTTAGCTTGTAATCCATTCGAAACTCATGATTTAGCTTCAAATCAGTGCGATATAGAAGGTTTACCTTCAAATCCATGCTTAACAAATGATTTAGCTTCAAACACTTGGGATATACGTGATATAGCTTCAAATGCAGACGATCAACGAGTTAGCTTCAAAATCCATGCGATAAACTTGATTTAGCTTCAAATCAATGCGAAGTAGAAGGATTAGCTTAAAATCCATGCAACACAAATGATCTAGCTTCAAATACTTGCGATATAAATGATATAGCTTCAAATGCAGGCGAAACAAACGTGTTAGCTTCTAATCCATGCGAAACTCATGATTTAGCTTCAAATCAATGCGATGTAGAAGGTTTACCTTCAAATCCATGCTTAACAATGATTTAGCTTCAAACACTTGGGATATAAGTGATATGGCTTCAAATGCAGACGATCAAACGAGTTAGCTTCAAAATCCATGCGATAAAATTCATTTAGCTTCAAATCAATGCGATGTAGAAGGTTTACCTTCAAATCCATGCTTAACAAATGATTTAGCTTCAAATACTTGCGATATAAGTGATATAGCTTCAAATGCAGGCGAAACAAACGAGTTAGCTTGTAATCCATGCGAAACTCATGATTTAGCTTCAAATCAAATGCGATGTAGAAGGTTTACCTTCAAATCCATGCTTAACAAATAATTTAGCTTCAAACACTTGGGATATAAGTGATATATCTTCAAATGCAGAAGATCAAACGAGTTGGCCGTCAAAATCCATGCGATAAACTTGATTTAGCTTCAAATCAATGCGAAGTAGAAGGGTGAGCTTCAAATCCATGCAACACAAATTATTTAGCTTCAAATACTTGCGATATAAATGATATAGCTTCAAATGTAGGCGAAACAAACGAGTTAGCTTCTAATCCATGCGAAACTCATGATTTAGCTTCAAATAAATGCGATGTAGAAGGTTTACCTTCAAATCCATGCTTAACAAATAATTTAGCTTCAAACACTTGGGATATAAGTGATATAGCTTCAAATGCAGACGATCAAACGAGTTAGCCTCAAAATCCATGCGATAAACTTGATTTAGCTTGAAATCAATGCGAAGTAGAAGGATGAGCTTCAAATCCATGCAACACAAATGATTTAGCTTCAAATAATTGCGATATAAATGATATAGCTTCAAATGTAGGCGAAACAAACGTGTTAGCTTGTAATCCATGCGAAACTCATGATTTAGCTTCAAATCAATGCGATGTAGAAGGTTTACCTTCAAATCCATGCTGAACAAATGATTTAGTTTCAAACACTTGGGATATACGTGATATAGCTTCAAATGCAGGCGAAACAAACGTGTTAGATTGTAATCCATGCGAAACTCATGATTTAGCTTCAAATCAATGCGATGTAGAAGGTTTACCTTCAAATCCATGCTTAACAAATGGTTTAGCTTCAAACACTTGGGATATACGTGATATAGCTTCAAATGCAGACGATCAAACGAGTTAGCTTCAAAATCCATGCGATAAACTTGATTTAGCTTCAAATCAATGCGAAGTAGAAGGATTAGCTTCAAATCCGTGGAACGCAAATGATTTAGCTTCAAATACTAGCGATATAAATGATATAGCTTCAAATGCAGGCGAAACAAACGAGTTAGCTTCTAATCCATGCGAAACTCATGATTTAGCTTCAAATCAATGCGATGTAGAAGGTTTACCTTCAAATCCATGCTTAACAAATAATTTAACTTCAAACAGTTGGGATATAAGTGATATAGCTTCAAATGCAGAAGATCAAACGAGTTAGCCTCAAAATCCATGCGATAAACTTGATTTAGCTTCAAATCAATGCGAAGTAGAAGGGTGAGCTTCAAATCCATGCAACACAAATGATTTAGCTTCAAATACTTGCGATATAAATGATATAGCTTCAAATGTAGGCGAAACAAACGAGTTAGCTTCTAATCCATGCGAAACTCATGATTTAGCTTCAAATAAATGCGATGTAGAAGGTTTACCTTCAAATCCATGCTTAACAAATAATTTAGCTTCAAACACTTGGGATATAAGTGATATAGCTTCAAATGCAGACGATCAAACGAGTTAGCCTCAAAATCCATGCGATAAACTTGATTTAGCTTGAAATCAATGCGAAGTAGAAGGATGAGCTTCAAATCCATGCAACACAAATGATTTAGCTTCAAATAATTGCGATATAAATGATATAGCTTCAAATGTAGGCGAAACAAACGTGTTAGCTTGTAATCCATGCGAAACTCATGATTTAGCTTCAAATCAATGCGATGTAGAAGGTTTACCTTCAAATCCATGCTGAACAAATGATTTAGTTTCAAACACTTGGGATATACGTGATATAGCTTCAAATGCAGGCGAAACAAACGTGTTAGATTGTAATCCATGCGAAACTCATGATTTAGCTTCAAATCAATGCGATGTAGAAGGTTTACCTTCAAATCCATGCTTAACAAATGATTTCGCTTCAAATACTTGCGATATAAATGATATAGCTTCAAATGCAGGCGAAAGAAACGTGTTAGCTTCTAATCCATGCGAAACTCATGATTTAGCTTCAAATCAATGCGATGTAGAAGGTTTAACTTCAAATCCATGCTTAAAAAATGATTTAGCTTCAAACACTTGGGATATAAGTGATATAGCTTCAAATGCAGACGATCAAACGAGTTAGCCTCAAAATCCATGCGATAAACTTGATTTAGCTTGAAATCAATGCGAAGTAGAAGGATGAGCTTCAAATCCATGCAACACAAATGATTTAGCTTCAAATAATTGCGATATAAATGATATAGCTTCAAATGTAGGCGAAACAAACGTGTTAGCTTGTAATCCATGCGAAACTCATGATTTAGCTTCAAATCAATGCGATGTAGAAGGTTTACCTTCAAATCCATGCTGAACAAATGATTTAGTTTCAAACACTTGGGATATACGTGATATAGCTTCAAATGCAGGCGAAACAAACGTGTTAGATTGTAATCCATGCGAAACTCATGATTTAGCTTCAAATCAATGCGATGTAGAAGGTTTACCTTCAAATCCATGCTTAACAAATGGTTTAGCTTCAAACACTTGGGATATACGTGATATAGCTTCAAATGCAGACGATCAAACGAGTTAGCTTCAAAATCCATGCGATAAACTTGATTTAGCTTCAAATCAATGCGAAGTAGAAGGATTAGCTTCAAATCGTGGAACGCAAATGATTTAGCTTCAAATACTAGCGATATAAATGATATAGCTTCAAATGCAGGCGAAACAAACGAGTTAGCTTCTAATCCATGCGAAACTCATGATTTAGCTTCAAATCAATGCGATGTAGAAGGTTTACCTTCAAATCCATGCTTAACAAATAATTTAACTTCAAACAGTTGGGATATAAGTGATATAGCTTCAAATGCAGAAGATCAAACGAGTTAGCCTCAAAATCCATGCGATAAACTTGATTTAGCTTCAAATCAATGCGAAGTAGAAGGGTGAGCTTCAAATCCATGCAACACAAATGATTTAGCTTCAAATACTTGCGATATAAATGATATAGCTTCAAATGTAGGCGAAACAAACGAGTTAGCTTCTAATCCATGCGAAACTCATGATTTAGCTTCAAATAAATGCGATGTAGAAGGTTTACCTTCAAATCCATGCTTAACAAATAATTTAGCTTCAAACACTTGGGATATAAGTGATATAGCTTCAAATGCAGACGATCAAACGAGTTAGCCTCAAAATCCATGCGATAAACTTGATTTAGCTTGAAATCAATGCGAAGTAGAAGGATGAGCTTCAAATCCATGCAACACAAATGATTTAGCTTCAAATAATTGCGATATAAATGATATAGCTTCAAATGTAGGCGAAACAAACGTGTTAGCTTATAATCCATGCGAAACTCATGATTTAGCTTCAAATCAATGCGATGTAGAAGGTTTACCTTCAAATCCATGCTGAACAAATGATTTAGTTTCAAACACTTGGGATATACGTGATATAGCTTCAAAGGCAGGCGAAACAAACGTGTTAGATTGTAATCCATGCGAAACTCATGATTTAGCTTCAAATCAATGCGATGTAGAAGGTTTACCTTCAAATCCATGCTTAACAAATGGTTTAGCTTCAAACACTTGGGATATACGTGATATAGCTTCAAATGCAGACGATCAAACGAGTTAGCTTCAAAATCCATGCGATAAACTTGATTTAGCTTCAAATCAATGCGAAGTAGAAGGATTAGCTTCAAATCCGTGGAACGCAAATGATTTAGCTTCAAATACTAGCGATATAAATGATATAGCTTCAAATGCAGGCGAAACAAACGAGTTAGCTTCTAATCCATGCGAAACTCATGATTTAGCTTCAAATCAATGCGATGTAGAAGGTTTACCTTCAAATCCATGCTTAACAAATAATTTAACTTCAAACAGTTGGGATATAAGTGATATAGCTTCAAATGCAGAAGATCAAACGAGTTACCCTCAAAATCCATGCGATAAACTTGATTTAGCTTCAAATCAATGCGAAGTAGAAGGGTGAGCTTCAAATCCATGCAACACAAATGATTTAGCTTCAAATACTTGCGATATAAATGATATAGCTTCAAATGTAGGCGAAACAAACGAGTTAGCTTCTAATCCATGCGAAACTCATGATTTAGCTTCAAATAAATGCGATGTAGAATGTTTACCTTCAAATCCATGCTTAACAAATAATTTAGCTTCAAACACTTGGGATATAAGTGATATAGCTTCAAATGCAGACGATCAAACGAGTTAGCCTCAAAATCCATGCGATAAACTTGATTTAGCTTGAAATCAATGCGAAGTAGAAGGATTAGCTTAAAATCCATGCTTAAAAAATGATTTAGCTTCAAACACTTGGGATATAAGTGATATGGCTTCAAATGCAGACGATCAAACGAGTTAGCTTCAAAATCCATGCGATAAACTTCATTTAGCTTCAAATCAATGCGATGTAGAAGGTTTACCTTCAAATCCATGCTTAACAAATGATTTAGCTTCAAATACTTGCGATATAAGTGATATAGCTTCAAATGCAGGCGAAACAAACGTGTTAGCTTGTAATCCATGCGAAACTCATGATTTAGCTTCAAATCAGTGCGATATAGAAGGTTTACCTTCAAATCCATGCTTAACAAATGATTTAGCTTCAAACACTTGGGATATACGTGATATAGCTTCAAATGCAGACGATCAAACGAGTTAGCTTCAAAATCCATGCGATAAACTTGATTTAGCTTCAAATCAATGCGAAGTAGAAGGATTAGCTTAAAATCCATGCAACACAAATGATCTAGCTTCAAATACTTGCGATATAAATGATATAGCTTCAAATGCAGGCGAAACAAACGTGTTAGCTTCTAATCCATGCGAAACTCATGATTTAGCTTCAATCAATGCGATGTAGAAAGTTTACCTTCAAATCCATGCTGAACAAATGATTTAGCTTCAAACACTTGGGATATACGTGATATAGCTTCAAATGCAGGCGAAACAAACGTGTTAGATTGTAATCCATGCGAAACTCATGATTTAGCTTCAAATGAATGCGATGTAGAAGGTTTACCTTCAAATCCATGCTTAACAAATGATTTAGCTTCAAACACTTGGGATATACGTGATATAGCTTCAAATGCAGACGATCAAACGAGTTAGCTTCAAAATCCATGCGATAAACTTGATTTAGCTTCAAATCAATGCGAAGTAGAAGGATTAGCTTAAAATCCATGCAACACAAATGATTTAGCTTCAAATACTTGCGATATAAATGATATAGCTTCAAATGTAGGCGAAACAAACGAGTTAGCTTCTAATCCATGCGAAACTCATGATTTAGCTTCAAATAAATGCGATGTAGAAGGTTTACCTTCAAATCCATGCTTAACAAATAATTTAGCTTCAAAGACTTGGGCTATAAGTGATATAGCTTCAAATGCAGACGATCAAACGAGTTAGCCTCAAAATCCATGCGATAAACTTGATTTAGCTTGAAATCAATGCGAAGTAGAAGGATGAGCTTCAAATCCATGCAACACAAATGATTTAGCTTCAAATAATTGCGATATAAATGATATAGCTTCAAATGTAGGCGAAACAAACGTGTTAGCTTGTAATCCATGCGAAACTCATGATTTAGCTTCAAATCAATGCGATGTAGAAGGTTTACCTTCAAATCCATGCTTAACAAATAATTTAGCTTCAAACACTTGGGATATAAGTGATATGGCTTCAAATGCAGACGATCAAACGAGTTAGCTACAAAATCCATGCGATAAACTTCATTTAGCTTCAAGTCAATACGATGTGGAAGGTTTACCTTCAAATCCATGCTTAACAAATAATTTAGCTTCAAACACTTGGGATATAAGTGATATAGCTTCAAATGCAGACGATCAAACGAGTTAGCCTCAAAATCCATGCGATAAACTTGATTTAGCTTGAAATCAATGCGAAGTAGAAGGATGAGCTTCAAATCCATACAACACAAATGATTTAGCTTCAAATAATTGCGATATAAATGATATAGCTTCAAATGTAGGCGAAACAAACGTGTTAGCTTGTAATCCATGCGAAACTCATGATTTAGCTTCAAATCAATGCGATGTAGAAGGTTTACTTTCAAATCCATGCTGAACAAATGATTTAGCTTCAAACACTTGGGATATACGTGATATAGCTTCAAATGCAGGCGAAACAAACGTGTTAGATAGTAATCCATGCGAAACTCATGATTTAGCTTCAAATCAATGCGATGTAGAAGGTTTACCTTCAAATCCATGCTTAACAAATAATTTAGCTTCAAACACTTGGGATATAAGTGATATAGCTTCAAATGCAGACGATCAAACGAGTTAGCTTCAAAATCCATGCGATAAACTTGATTTAGCTTCAAATCAATGCGAAGTAGAAGGATTAGCTTCAAATCCATGCAACACAAATGATTTAGCTTCAGACACTTGGGATATAAGTGATATAGCTTCAAATGCAGAAGACACAAACGAGTTATCTTCAAATCCATGTCATGCACTTGATTTAGCTGAAAATCAATGCGATGTAGAAGGTTTAGCTTCAAATCCATGCGAAGCAAATGATTTAGTTTCAGATACTTGCGGTAGAAATGATACAGATTCAAATGCAGACGAAACAAACGAGTTAGCTTCATATCTATGCGAAACACATGATTTAGCTTCAAATCAATGCGATGTAGAAGGTTTACCTTCAAATCCATGCTTAACAAATGATTTAGCTTCAAATACTTGCGATATAAGTGATATAGCTTCAAATGCAGGCGAAACAAACGTGTTAGCTTGTAATCCATGCGAAACTCATGATTTAGCTTCAAATCAATGCGATATAGAAGGTTTACCTTCAAATCCATGCTTAACAAATGATTTAGCTTCAAACACTTGGGATATACGTGATATAGCTTCAAATGCAGACGATCAAACGAGTTAGCTTCAAAATCCATGCGATAAACTTGATTTAGCTTCAAATCAATGCGAAGTAGAAGGATTAGCTTAAAATCCATGCAACACAAATGATCTAGCTTCAAATACTTGCGATATAAATGATACAGATTCAAATGCAGACGAAACAAACGAGTTAGCTTCATATCTATGCGAAACACATGATTTAGCTTCAAATCAATGCGATGTAGAAGGTTTACCTTCAAATCCATGCTTAAAAAATGATTTAGCTTCAAACACTTGGGATATAAGTGATATGGCTTCAAATGCAGACGATCAAACGAGTTAGCTTCAAAATCCATGCGATAAACTTCATTTAGCTTCAAATCAATGCGATGTAGAAGGTTTACCTTCAAATCCATGCTTAACAAATGATTTAGCTTCAAATACTTGCGATATAAGTGATATAGCTATCAAATGCAGGCGAAACAAACGTGTTAGCTTGTAATCCATGCGAAACTCATGATTTAGCTTCAAATCAATGCGATGTAGAAGGTTTACCTTCAAATCCATGCTTAACAAATAATTTAGCTTCAAACACTTGGGATATAAGTGATATAGCTTCAAATGCAGAAGATCAAACGAGTTGGCCTCAAAATCCATGCGATAAACTTGATTTAGCTTCAAATCAATGCGAAGTAGAAGGGTGAGCTTCAAATCCATGCAACACAAATGATTTAGCTTCAAATAATTGCGATATAAATGATATAGCTTCAAATGTAGGCGAAACAAACGAGTTAGCTTCTAATCCATGCGAAACTCATGATTTAGCTTCAAATAAATGCGATGTAGAAGGTTTACCTTCAAATCCATGCTTAACAAATAATTTAGCTTCAAACACTTGGGATATAAGTGATATAGCTTCAAATGCAGACGATCAAACGAGTTAGCCTCAAAATCCATGCGATAAACTTGATTTAGCTTGAAATCAATGCGAAGTAGAAGGATGAGCTTCAAATCCATGCAACACAAATGATTTAGCTTCAAATAATTGCGATATAAATGATATAGCTTCAAATGTAGGCGAAACAAACGTGTTAGCTTGTAATCCATGCGAAACTCATGATTTAGTTTCAAATCAATGCGATGTAGAAGGTTTACCTTCAAATCCATGCTGAACAAATGATTTAGCTTCAAACACTTGGGATATACGTGATATAGATTCAAATGCAGGCGAAACAAACGTGTTAGATTGTAATCCATGCGAAACTCATGATTTAGCTTCAAATCAATGCGATGTAGAAGGTTTATCTTCAAATCCATGATTAACAAATGATTTAGCTTCAAACACTTGGGATATACGTGATATAGCTTCAAATGCAGACGATCAAACGAGTTAGCTTCAAAATCCATGCGATAAACTTGATTTAGCTTCAAATCAATGCGAAGTAGAAGGATTAGCTTCAAATCCGTGGAACGCAAATGATTTAGCTTCAAATACTAGCGATATAAATGATATAGCTTCAAATGCAGGCGAAACAAACGAGTTAGCTTCTAATCCATGCGAAACTCATGATTTAGCTTCAAATCAATGCGATGTAGAAGGTTTACCTTCAAATCCATGCTTAACAAATAATTTAGCTTCAAACAGTTGGGATATAAGTGATATAGCTTCAAATGCAGAAGATCAAACGAGTTAGCCTCAAAATCCATGCGATAAACTTGATTTAGCTTCAAATCAATGCGAAGTAGAAGGGTGAGCTTCAAATCCATGCAACACAAATGATTTAGCTTCAAATAATTGCGATATAAATGATATAGCTTCAAATGTAGGCGAAACAAACGTGTTAGCTTGTAATCCATGCGAAACTCATGATTTAGCTTCAAATCAATGCGATGTAGAAGGTTTACCTTCAAATCCATGCTGAACAAATGATTTAGCTTCAAACACTTGGGATATACGTGATATAGATTCAAATGCAGGCGAAACAAACGTGTTAGATTGTAATCCATGCGAAACTCATGATTTAGCTTCAAATCAATGCGATGTAGAAGGTTTACCTTCAAATCCATGATTAACAAATGATTTAGCTTCAAACACTTGGGATATACGTGATATAGCTTCAAATGCAGACGATCAAACGAGTTAGCTTCAAAATCCATGCGATAAACTTGATTTAGCTTCAAATCAATGCGAAGTAGAAGGATTAGCTTCAAATCCGTGGAACGCAAATGATTTAGCTTCAAATACTAGCGATATAAATGATATAGCTTCAAATGCAGGCGAAACAAACGAGTTAGCTTCTAATCCATGCGAAACTCATGATTTAGCTTCAAATCAATGCGATGTAGAAGGTTTACCTTCAAATCCATGCTTAACAAATAATTTAGCTTCAAACAGTTGGGATATAAGTGATATAGCTTCAAATGCAGAAGATCAAACGAGTTAGCCTCAAAATCCATGCGATAAACTTGATTTAGCTTGAAATCAATGCGAAGTAGAAGGATGAGCTTCAAATCCATGCAACACAAATGATTTAGCTTCACATAATTGCGATATAAATGATATAGCTTCAAATGTAGGCGAAACAAACGTGTTAGCTTGTAATCCATGCGAAACTCACGATTCAGCTTCAAATCAATGCGATGTAGAAGGTTTACCTTCAAATCCATGCTGAACAAATGATTTAGCTTCAAACACTTGGGATATACGTGATATAGCTTCAAATGCAGGCGAAACAAACGTGTTAGATTGTAATCCATGCGAAACTCATGATTTAGCTTCAAATCAATGCGATGTAGAAGGTTCACCTTCAAATCCATGCTTAACAAATGATTTAGCTTCAAACACTTGGGATATACGTGATATAGCTTCAAATGCAGACGATCAAACGAGTTAGCTTCAAAATCCATGAGATAAACTTGATTTAGCTTCAAATCAATGCGAAGTAGAAGGATTAGCTTAAAATCCATGCAACACAAATGATTTAGCTTCAAATATTTGCGATATAAATGATATAGCTTCAAATGCAGGCGAAACAAACGTGTTAGCTTCTAATCCATGCGAAGCTCATGATTTAGCTTCAAATCAATGCGATGTAGAAGGTTTACCTTGAAATCCATGCTTAGCAAATAATTTAGCTTCAAACACTTGGGATATTAGTGACATAGCTTCAAATGCAGACGATCAAACGAGTTAGCTTCATAATCCACGCGATAAATTTGATTTATCTTCAAATCAATGCGAAGTAGAAGGATGAGCTTCAAATCCATGCAACACAAATGATTTAGCTTCAAATTCTAGCGATATAAATGATATAGATTCAAATGCAGGCAAAACAAACGTGTTAGCTTCTAATCCATGCGAAAATCATGATTTAGCTTCAAATCAATGCGATGTAGAAGGTTTACCTTCAAATCCATGCTTAACAAATGATTTAGCTTCAAATACTTGGGATATAAATGATATAGCTTCAAATGCAGAAGAAACAAACGGGTTATCTTCAAATCCATGCCATGCACTTGATTTAGCTGAAAATCAATGCGATGTAGAAGGTTTACCTTCAAATCCATGCTTAACAAATGATTTAGATTCAAATACTTGCGATATAAATGATATAGCTTCAAATGCAGAAGAAACAAACGAGTTATCTTCAAATCCATGCCATGCACTTGATTTAGCTGAAAATCAATGCGATGCAGAAGGTTTAGCTTGAAATCCATGCGAAACAAATGATTTAGCATCAGATACTTGCGATTTAAGTGATATAGCTTAAAATGCAGGCGAAACAAACGAGTTAGCATCTAATCCATGCGAAACTCATGATTTAGCTTCAAATCAATGCGATGTAGAAGGTTTACCTTCAAATCCATGCTTAACAAATAATTTAGCTTCAAACACTTGGGATATAAATGATATAGCTTGAAATGCAGACGATCAAACGAGTTAGCTTCAAGTCCACGCGAAACAAGTGATTTAGCTTCAGACACTTGCGATATAAGTGATATAGCTTCAAATGCAGACGATCAAACGAGTTAGCTTCAAAATCCATGCGATAAACTTGATTTAGCTTCAAATCAATGCGAAGTAGAAGGATTAGCTTCAAATCCGTGGAACGCAAATGATTTAGCTTCAAATACTAGCGATATAAATGATATAGCTTCAAATGCAGGCGAAACAAACGAGTTAGCTTCTAATCCATGCGAAACTCATGATTTAGCTTCAAATCAATGCGATCTAGAAGGTTTACCTTCAAATCCATGCTTAACAAATAATTTAGCTACAAACAGTTGGGATATAAGTGATATAGCTTCAAATGCAGAAGATCAAACGAGTTAGCCTCAAAATCCATGCGATAAACTTGATTTAGCTTCAAATCAATGCGAAGTAGAAGGGTGAGCTTCAAATCCATGCAACACAAATGATTTAGCTTCAAATACTTGCGATATAAATGATATAGCTTCAAATGTAGGCGAAACAAACGAGTTAGCTTCTAATCCATGCGAAACTCATGATTTAGCTTCAAATAAATGCGATGTAGAATGTTTACCTTCAAATCCATGCTTAACAAATAATTTAGCTTCAAACACTTGGGATATAAGTGATATAGCTTCAAATGCAGACGATCAAACGAGTTAGCCTCAAAATCCATGCGATAAACTTGATTTAGCTTGAAATCAATGCGAAGTAGAAGGATGAGCTTCAAATCCATGCAACACAAATGATTTAGCTTCAAATAATTGCGATATAAATGATATAGCTTCAAATGTAGGCGAAACAAACGTGTTAGCTTGTAATCCATGCGAAACTCATGATTTAGCTTCAAATCAATGCGATGTAGAAGGTTTACCTTCAAATCCATGCTGAACAAATGATTTAGCTTCAAACACTTGGGATATACGTGATATAGCTTCAAATGCAGGCGAAACAAACGTGTTAGATTGTAATCCATGCGAAACTCATGATTTAGCTTCAAATCAATGCGATGTAGAAGGTTTACCTTCAAATCCATGCTTAACAAATGATTTAGCTTCAAACACTTGGGATATACGTGATATAGCTTCAAATGCAGACGATCAAACGAGTTAGCTTCAAAATCCATGCGATAAACTTGATTTAGCTTCAAATCAATGCGAAGTAGAAGGATTAGCTTAAAATCCATGCAACACAAATGATTTAGCTTCAGACACTTGGGATATAAGTGATATAGCTTCAAATGCAGAAGACACAAACGAGTTATCTTCAAATCCATGCCATGCACTTGATTTAGCTGAAAATCAATGCGATGTAGAAGGTTTAGCTTCAAATCCATGCGAAGCTAATGATTTAGTTTCAGATACTTGCGGTAGAAATGATACAGATTCAAATGCAGACGAAACAAACGAGTTAGCTTCATATCTATGCGAAACACATGATTTTGCTTCAAATCAATGCGATTTAGAAGGTTTACCTTCAAATCCATGCTTAAAAAATGATTTAGCTTCAAACACTTGGGATATAAGTGATATGGCTTCAAATGCAGACGATCAAACGAGTTAGCTTCAAAATCCATGCGATAAACTTCATTTAGCTTCAAATCAATGCGATGTAGAAGGTTTACCTTCAAATCCATGCTTAACAAATGATTTAGCTTCAAATACTTGCGATATAAGTGATATAGCTTCAAATGCAGGCGAAACAAACGTGTTAGCATGTAATCCATGCGAAACTCATGATTTAGCTTCAAATCAATGCGATATAGAAGGTTTACCTTCAAATCCATGCTTAACAAATGATTCAGTTTCAAACACTTGGGATATACGTGATATAGCTTCAAATGCAGACGATCAAACGAGTTAGCTTCAAAATCCATGCGATAAACTTGATTTAGCTTCAAATCAATGCGAAGTAGAAGGATTAGCTTAAAATCCATGCAACACAAATGATCTAGCTTCAAATACTTGCGATATAAATGATATAGCTTCAAATGCAGGCGAAACAAACGTGTTAGCTTCTAATCCATGCGAAACTCATGATTTAGCTTCAAATCAATGCGATGTAGAAGGTTTACCTTCAAATCCATGCTTAACAAATGATTTAGCTTCAAATACTTGCGATAAAAGTGATATAGCTTCAAATGCAGGCGAAACAAACGTGTTAGCTTCTAATCCATGCGAAGCTCATGATTTAGCTTCAAATCAATGCGATGTAGAAGGTTTACCTTGAAATCCATGCTTAGCAAATAATTTAGCTTCAAACACTTGGGATATTAGTGACATAGCTTCAAATGCAGACGATCAAACGAGTTAGCTTCATAATCCACGCGATAAATTTGATTTATCTTCAAATCAATGCGAAGTAGAAGGATGAGCTTCAAATCCATGCAACACAAATGATTTAGCTTCAAATTCTAGCGATATAAATGATATAGATTCAAATGCAGGCAAAACAAACGTGTTAGCTTCTAATCCATGCGAAAATCATGATTTAGCTTCAAATCAATGCGATGTAGAAGGTTTACCTTCAAATCCATGCTTAACAAATGATTTAGCTTCAAATACTTGGGATATAAATGATATAGCTTCAAATGCAGAAGAAACAAACGGGTTATCTTCAAATCCATGCCATGCACTTGATTTAGCTGAAAATCAATTCGATGTAGAAGGTTTACCTTCAAATCCATGCTTAACAAATGATTTAGATTCAAATACTTGCGATATAAATGATATAGCTTCAAATGCAGAAGAAACAAACGAGTTATCTTCAAATCCATGCCATGCACTTGATTTAGCTGAAAATCAATGCGATGCAGAAGGTTTAGCTTGAAATCCATGCGAAACAAATGATTTAGCATCAGATACTTGCGATTTAAGTGATATAGCTTAAAATGCAGGCGAAACAAACGAGTTAGCATCTAATCCATGCGAAACTCATGATTTAGCTTCAAATCAATGCGATGTAGAAGGTTTACCTTCAAATCCATGCTTAACAAATAATTTAGCTTCAAACACTTGGGATATAAATGATATAGCTTGAAATGCAGACGATCAAACGAGTTAGCTTCAAGTCCACGCGAAACAAGTGATTTAGCTTCAGACACTTGCGATATAAGTGATATAGCTTCAAATGCAGACGATCAAACGAGTTAGCTCCAAAATCCATGCGATAAACTTGATTTAGCTTCAAATCAATGCGAAGTAGAAGGATTAGCTTCAAATCCGTGGAACGCAAATGATTTAGCTTCAAATACTAGCGATATAAATGATATAGCTTCAAATGCAGGCGAAACAAACGAGTTAGCTTCTAATCCATGCGAAACTCATGATTTAGCTTCAAATCAATGCGATCTAGAAGGTTTACCTTCAAATCCATGCTTAACAAATAATTTAGCTACAAACAGTTGGGATATAAGTGATATAGCTTCAAATGCAGAAGATCAAACGAGTTAGCCTCAAAATCCATGCGATAAACTTGATTTAGCTTCAAATCAATGCGAAGTAGAAGGGTGAGCTTCAAATCCATGCAACACAAATGATTTAGCTTCAAATACTTGCGATATAAATGATATAGCTTCAAATGTAGGCGAAACAAACGAGTTAGCTTCTAATCCATGCGAAACTCATGATTTAGCTTCAAATAAATGCGATGTAGAATGTTTACCTTCAAATCCATGCTTAACAAATAATTTAGCTTCAAACACTTGGGATATAAGTGATATAGCTTCAAATGCAGACGATCAAACGAGTTAGCCTCAAAATCCATGCGATAAACTTGATTTAGCTTGAAATCAATGCGAAGTAGAAGGATGAGCTTCAAATCCATGCAACACAAATGATTTAGCTTCAAATAATTGCGATATAAATGATATAGCTTCAAATGTAGGCGAAACAAACGTGTTAGCTTGTAATCCATGCGAAACTCATGATTTAGCTTCAAATCAATGCGATGTAGAAGGTTTACCTTCAAATCCATGCTGAACAAATGATTTAGCTTCAAACACTTGGGATATACGTGATATAGCTTCAAATGCAGGCGAAACAAACGTGTTAGATTGTAATCCATGCGAAACTCATGATTTAGCTTCAAATCAATGCGATATAGAAGGTTTACCTTCAAATCCATGCTTAACAAATGATTCAGTTTCAAACACTTGGGATATACGTGATATAGCTTCAAATGCAGACGATCAAACGAGTTAGCTTCAAAATCCATGCGATAAACTTGATTTAGCTTCAAATCAATGCGAAGTAGAAGGATTAGCTTAAAATCCATGCAACACAAATGATCTAGCTTCAAATACTTGCGATATAAATGATATAGCTTCAAATGCAGGCGAAACAAACGTGTTAGCTTCTAATCCATGCGAAACTCATGATTTAGCTTCAAATCAATGCGATGTAGAAGGTTTACCTTCAAATCCATGCTTAACAAATGATTTAGCTTCAAATACTTGCGATAAAAGTGATATAGCTTCAAATGCAGGCGAAACAAACGTGTTAGCTTGTAATCCATGCGAAACTCATGATTTAGCTTCAAATCAATGCGATGTAGAAGGTTTACCTTCAAATCCATGCTTAACAAATAATTTAGCTTCAAACACTTGGGATATAAGTGATATAGCTTCAAATGCAGAAGATCAAACGAGTTGGCCTCAAAATCCATGCGATAAACTTGATTTAGCTTCAAATCAATGCGAAGTAGAAGGGTGAGCTTCAAATCCATGCAACACAAATTATTTAGCTTCAAATACTTGCGATATAAATGATATAGCTTCAAATGTAGGCGAAACAAACGAGTTAGCTTCTAATCCATGCGAAACTCATGATTTAGCTTCAAATAAATGCGATGTAGAAGGTTAACCTTCAAATCCAAGCTTAACAAATAATTTAGCTTCAAACACTTGGGATATAAGTGATATAGCTTCAAATGCAGACGATCAAACGAGTTAGCCTCAAAATCCATGCGATAAACTTGATTTAGCTTGAAATCAATGCGAAGTAGAAGGATGAGCTTCAAATCCATGCAACACAAATGATTTAGCTTCAAATAATTGCGATATAAATGATATAGCTTCAAATGTAGGCGAAACAAACGTGTTAGCTTGTAATCCATGCGAAACTCATGATTTAGCTTCAAATCAATGCGATGTAGAAGGTTTACCTCCAAATCCATGCTTACCAAATGATTTAGCTTCAAACACTTGGGATATACGTGATATAGCTTCAAATGCAGACGATCAAACGAGTTAGCTTCAAAATCCATGCGATAAACTTGATTTAGCTTCAAATCAATGCGAAGTAGAAGGATTAGCTTAAAATCCATGCAACACAAATGATTTAGCTTCAAATACTTGCGATATAAATGACATAGCTTCAAATGCAGGCGAAACAAACGTGTTAGCTTCTAATCCATGCGAAACTCATGATTTAGCTTCAAATCAATGCGATGTAGAAGGTTTACCTTCAAATCCATGCTTAACAAATAATTTAGCTTCAAACACTTGGGATATAAGTGATATAGCTTCAAATGCAGACGATCAAACGAATTAGCTTCAAAATCCATGCGATAAACTTGATTTAGCTTCAAATCAATGCGAAGTAGAAGGATTAGCTTCAAATCCATGCAACACAAATGATTTAGCTTCAGACACTTGGGATATAAGTGATATAGCTTCAAATGCAGAAGACACAAACGAGTTATCTTCAAATCCATGCCATGCACTTGATTTAGCTGAAAATCAATGCGATGTAGAAGGTTTAGCTTCAAATCCATGCGAAGCAAATGATTTAGTTTCAGATACTTGCGGTAGAAATGATACAGATTCAAATGCAGACGAAACAAACGAGTTAGCTTCATATCTATGCGAAACACATGATTTAGCTTCAAATCAATGCGATGTAGAAGGTTTACCTTCAAATCCATGCTTAAAAAATGATTTAGCTTCAAACACTTGGGATATAAGTGATATGGCTTCAAATGCAGACGATCAAACGAGTTAGCTTCAAAATCCATGCGATAAACTTCATTTAGCTTCAAATCAATGCGATGTAGAAGGTTTACCTTCAAATCCATGCTTAACAAATGATTTAGCTTCAAATACTTGCGATATAAGTGATATAGCTTCAAATGCAGGCGAAACAAACGTGTTAGCTTGTAATCCATGCGAAACTCATGATTTAGCTTCAAATCAATGCGATATAGAAGGTTTACCTTCAAATCCATGCTTAACAAATGATTTAGCTTCAAACACTTGGGATATACGTGATATAGCTTCAAATGCAGACGATCAAACGAGTTAGCTTCAAAATCCATGCGATAAACTTGATTTAGCTTCAAATCAATGCGAAGTAGAAGGATTAGCTTAAAATCCATGCAACACAAATGATCTAGCTTCAAATACTTGCGATATAAATGATATAGCTTCAAATGCAGGCGAAACAAACGTGTTAGCTTCTAATCCATGCGAAACTCATGATTCAGCTTCAAATCAATGCGATGTAGAAGGTTTACCTTCAAATCCATGCTTAACAAATAATTTAGCTTCAAACACTTGGGATATAAGTGATATAGCTTCAAATGCAGACGATCAAACGAGTTAGCTTCAAAATCCATGCGATAAACTTGATTTAGCTTCAAATCAATGCGATGTAGAAGGTTTACCTTCAAATCCATGCTTAACAAATGATTTAGCTTCAAATACTTGCGATATAAGTGATATAGCTTCAAATGCAGGCGAAACAAACGTGTTAGCTTCTAATCCAAGCGAAACTCATGATTTAGCTTCAAATCAATGCGATGTAGAAGGTTTACCTTCAAATCCATGCTTAACAAATGATTTAGCTTCAAATACTTGCGATAAAAGTGATATAGCTTAAATGCAGGCGAAACAAACGTGTTAGCTTGTAATCCATGCGAAACTCATGATTTAGCTTCAAATCAATGCGATGTAGAAGGTTTACCTTCAAATCCATGCTTAACAAATAATTTAGCTTCAAACACTTGGGATATAAGTGATATAGCTTCAAATGCAGACGATCAAACGAGTTAGCCTCAAAATCCATGCGATAAACTTGATTTAGTTTGAAATCAATGCGAAGTAGAAGGATGAGATTCAAATCCATGCAACACAAATGATTTAGCTACAAATAATTGCGATATAAATGATATAGCTTCAAATGTAGGCGAAACAAACGTGTTAGCTTGTAATCCATGCGAAACTCATGATTTAGCTTCAAATCAATGCGATGTAGAAGGTTTACCTTCAAATCCATGCTGAACAAATGATTTAGCTTCAAACACTTGGGATATACGTGATATAGCTTCAAATGCAGGCGAAACAAACGTGTTAGATTGTAATCCATGCGAAACTCATGATTTAGCTTCAAATCAATGCGATGTAGAAGGTTTACCTTCAAATCCATGCTTAACAAATAATTTAGCTTCAAACACTTGGGATATAAGTGATATAGCTTCAAATGCAGACGATCAAACGAGTTAGCTTCAAAATCCATGCGATAAACTTGATTTAGCTTCAAATCAATGCGATGTAGAAGGTTTACCTTCAAATCCATGCTTAACAAATGATTTAGCTTCAAATACTTGCGATATAAGTGATATAGCTTCAAATGCAGGCGAAACAAACGTGTTAGCTTCTAATCCAAG
The DNA here is from genome assembly GCF_051020955.1 of Megalopta genalis. NCBI lineage: Eukaryota > Metazoa > Arthropoda > Insecta > Hymenoptera > Halictidae > Megalopta > Megalopta genalis. The sequence continues at coordinate 151,087 of NW_027476630.1, forward strand.
CGAAACTCATGATTTAGCTTCAAATCAATGCGATGTAGAAGGTTTACCTTCAAATCCATGCTTAACAAATGATTTAGCTTCAAATACTTGCGATAAAAGTGATATAGCTTAAATGCAGGCGAAACAAACGTGTTAGCTTGTAATCCATGCGAAACTCATGATTTAGCTTCAAATCAATGCGATGTAGAAGGTTTACCTTCAAATCCATGCTTAACAAATAATTTAGCTTCAAACACTTGGGATATAAGTGATATAGCTTCAAATGCAGACGATCAAACGAGTTAGCCTCAAAATCCATGCGATAAACTTGATTTAGTTTGAAATCAATGCGAAGTAGAAGGATGAGATTCAAATCCATGCAACACAAATGATTTAGCTACAAATAATTGCGATATAAATGATATAGCTTCAAATGTAGGCGAAACAAACGTGTTAGCTTGTAATCCATGCGAAACTCATGATTTAGCTTCAAATCAATGCGATGTAGAAGGTTTACCTTCAAATCCATGCTGAACAAATGATTTAGCTTCAAACACTTGGGATATACGTGATATAGCTTCAAATGCAGGCGAAACAAACGTGTTAGATTGTAATCCATGCGAAACTCATGATTTAGCTTCAAATCAATGCGATGTAGAAGGTTTACCTTCAAATCCATGCTTAACAAATAATTTAGCTTCAAACACTTGGGATATAAGTGATATGGCTTCAAATGCAGACGATCAAACGAGTTAGCTTCAAAATCCATGCGATAAACTTCATTTAGCTTCAAATCAATGCGATGTAGAAGGTTTACCTTCAAATCCATGCTTAACAAATGATTTAGCTTCAAATACTTACGATATAAATGATATAGCTTCAAATGCAGGCGAAACAAACGTGTTAGCTTGTAATCCATGCGAAACTCATGATTTAGCTTCAAATCAATGCGATGTAGAAGGTTTACCTCCAAATCCATGCTTAATAAATGATTTAGCTTCAAACACTTGGGATATACGTGATATAGCTTCAAATGCAGACGATCAAACGAGTTAGCTTCAAAATCCATGCGATAAACTTGATTTAGCTTCAAATCAATGCGAAGTAGAAGGATTAGCTTAAAATCCATGCAACACAAATGATCTAGCTTCAAATACTTGCGATATAAATGATATAGCTTCAAATGCAGGCGAAACAAACGTGTTAGCTTCTAATCCATGCAAAACTCATGATTTAGCTTCAAATCAATGCGATGTAGAAGGTTTACCTTCAAATCCATGCTTAACAAATAATTTAGCTTCAAACACTTGGGATATAAGTGATATAGCTTCAAATGCAGAAGATCAAACGAGTTGGCCTCAAAATCCATGCGATAAACTTGATTTAGCTTCAAATCAATGCGAAGTAGAAGGGTGAGCTTCAAATCCATGCAACACAAATTATTTAGCTTCAAATACTTGCGATATAAATGATATAGCTTCAAATGTAGGCGAAACAAACGAGTTAGCTTCTAATCCATGCGAAACTCATGATTTAGCTTCAAATAAATGCGATGTAGAAGGTTTACCTTCAAATCCATGCTTAACAAATAATTTAGCTTCAAACACTTGGGATATAAGTGATATAGCTTCAAATGCAGACGATCAAACGAGTTAGCCTCAAAATCCATGCGATAAACTTGATTTAGTTTGAAATCAATGCGAAGTAGAAGGATGAGCTTCAAATCCATGCAACACAAATGATTTAGCTTCAAATAATTGCGATATAAATGATATAGCTTCAAATGTAGGCGAAACAAACGTGTTAGCTTGTAATCCATGCGAAACTCATGATTTAGCTTCAAATCAATGCGATGTAGAAGGTTTACCTTCAAATCCATGCTTAACAAATAATTTAGCTTCAAACACTTGGGATATAAGTGATATAGCTTCAAATGCAGAAGATCAAACGAGTTGGCCTCAAAATCCATGCGATAAACTTGATTTAGCTTCAAATCAATGCGAAGTAGAAGGGTGAGCTTCAAATCCATGCAACACAAATGATTTAGCTTCAAATAATTGCGATATAAATGATATAGCTTCAAATGTAGGCGAAACAAACGAGTTAGCTTCTAATCCATGCGAAACTCATGATTTAGCTTCAAATAAATGCGATGTAGAAGGTTTACCTTCAAATCCATGCTTAACAAATAATTTAGCTTCAAACACTTGGGATATAAGTGATATAGCTTCAAATGCAGACGATCAAACGAGTTAGCCTCAAAATCCATGCGATAAACTTGATTTAGCTTGAAATCAATGCGAAGTAGAAGGATGAGCTTCAAATCCATGCAACACAAATGATTTAGCTTCAAATAATTGCGATATAAATGATATAGCTTCAAATGTAGGCGAAACAAACGTGTTAGCTTGTAATCCATGCGAAACTCATGATTTAGTTTCAAATCAATGCGATGTAGAAGGTTTACCTTCAAATCCATGCTGAACAAATGATTTAGCTTCAAACACTTGGGATATACGTGATATAGATTCAAATGCAGGCGAAACAAACGTGTTAGATTGTAATCCATGCGAAACTCATGATTTAGCTTCAAATCAATGCGATGTAGAAGGTTTACCTTCAAATCCATGATTAACAAATGATTTAGCTTCAAACACTTGGGATATACGTGATATAGCTTCAAATGCAGACGATCAAACGAGTTAGCTTCAAAATCCATGCGATAAACTTGATTTAGCTTCAAATCAATGCGAAGTAGAAGGATTAGCTTCAAATCCGTGGAACGCAAATGATTTAGCTTCAAATACTAGCGATATAAATGATATAGCTTCAAATGCAGGCGAAACAAACGAGTTAGCTTCTAATCCATGCGAAACTCATGATTTAGCTTCAAATCAATGCGATGTAGAAGGTTTACCTTCAAATCCATGCTTAACAAATAATTTAGCTTCAAACAGTTGGGATATAAGTGATATAGCTTCAAATGCAGAAGATCAAACGAGTTAGCCTCAAAATCCATGCGATAAACTTGATTTAGCTTCAAATCAATGCGAAGTAGAAGGGTGAGCTTCAAATCCATGCAACACAAATGATTTAGCTTCAAATAATTGCGATATAAATGATATAGCTTCAAATGTAGGCGAAACAAACGTGTTAGCTTGTAATCCATGCGAAACTCATGATTTAGCTTCAAATCAATGCGATGTAGAAGGTTTACCTTCAAATCCATGCTGAACAAATGATTTAGCTTCAAACACTTGGGATATACGTGATATAGATTCAAATGCAGGCGAAACAAACGTGTTAGATTGTAATCCATGCGAAACTCATGATTTAGCTTCAAATCAATGCGATGTAGAAGGTTTACCTTCAAATCCATGATTAACAAATGATTTAGCTTCAAACACTTGGGATATACGTGATATAGCTTCAAATGCAGACGATCAAACGAGTTAGCTTCAAAATCCATGCGATAAACTTGATTTAGCTTCAAATCAATGCGAAGTAGAAGGATTAGCTTCAAATCCGTGGAACGCAAATGATTTAGCTTCAAATACTAGCGATATAAATGATATAGCTTCAAATGCAGGCGAAACAAACGAGTTAGCTTCTAATCCATGCGAAACTCATGATTTAGCTTCAAATCAATGCGATGTAGAAGGTTTACCTTCAAATCCATGCTTAACAAATAATTTAGCTTCAAACAGTTGGGATATAAGTGATATAGCTTCAAATGCAGAAGATCAAACGAGTTAGCCTCAAAATCCATGCGATAAACTTGATTTAGCTTGAAATCAATGCGAAGTAGAAGGATGAGCTTCAAATCCATGCAACACAAATGATTTAGCTTCACATAATTGCGATATAAATGATATAGCTTCAAATGTAGGCGAAACAAACGTGTTAGCTTGTAATCCATGCGAAACTCACGATTCAGCTTCAAATCAATGCGATGTAGAAGGTTTACCTTCAAATCCATGCTGAACAAATGATTTAGCTTCAAACACTTGGGATATACGTGATATAGCTTCAAATGCAGGCGAAACAAACGTGTTAGATTGTAATCCATGCGAAACTCATGATTTAGCTTCAAATCAATGCGATGTAGAAGGTTCACCTTCAAATCCATGCTTAACAAATGATTTAGCTTCAAACACTTGGGATATACGTGATATAGCTTCAAATGCAGACGATCAAACGAGTTAGCTTCAAAATCCATGAGATAAACTTGATTTAGCTTCAAATCAATGCGAAGTAGAAGGATTAGCTTAAAATCCATGCAACACAAATGATTTAGCTTCAAATATTTGCGATATAAATGATATAGCTTCAAATGCAGGCGAAACAAACGTGTTAGCTTCTAATCCATGCGAAGCTCATGATTTAGCTTCAAATCAATGCGATGTAGAAGGTTTACCTTGAAATCCATGCTTAGCAAATAATTTAGCTTCAAACACTTGGGATATTAGTGACATAGCTTCAAATGCAGACGATCAAACGAGTTAGCTTCATAATCCACGCGATAAATTTGATTTATCTTCAAATCAATGCGAAGTAGAAGGATGAGCTTCAAATCCATGCAACACAAATGATTTAGCTTCAAATTCTAGCGATATAAATGATATAGATTCAAATGCAGGCAAAACAAACGTGTTAGCTTCTAATCCATGCGAAAATCATGATTTAGCTTCAAATCAATGCGATATAGAAGGTTTACCTTCAAATCCATGCTTAACAAATGATTTAGCTTCAAATACTTGGGATATAAATGATATAGCTTCAAATGCAGAAGAAACAAACGGGTTATCTTCAAATCCATGCCATGCACTTGATTTAGCTGAAAATCAATGCGATGTAGAAGGTTTACCTTCAAATCCATGCTTAACAAATGATTTAGATTCAAATACTTGCGATATAAATGATATAGCTTCAAATGCAGAAGAAACAAACGAGTTATCTTCAAATCCATGCCATGCACTTGATTTAGCTGAAAATCAATGCGATGCAGAAGGTTTAGCTTGAAATCCATGCGAAACAAATGATTTAGCATCAGATACTTGCGATTTAAGTGATATAGCTTAAAATGCAGGCGAAACAAACGAGTTAGCATCTAATCCATGCGAAACTCATGATATAGCTTCAAATCAATGCGATGTAGAAGGTTTACCTTCAAATCCATGCTTAACAAATAATTTAGCTTCAAACACTTGGGATATAAATGATATAGCTTGAAATGCAGACGATCAAACGAGTTAGCTTCAAGTCCACGCGAAACAAGTGATTTAGCTTCAGACACTTGCGATATAAGTGATATAGCTTCAAATGCAGACGATCAAACGAGTTAGCTTCAAAATCCATGCGATAAACTTGATTTAGCTTCAAATCAATGCGAAGTAGAAGGATTAGCTTCAAATCCGTGGAACGCAAATGATTTAGCTTCAAATACTAGCGATATAAATGATATAGCTTCAAATGCAGGCGAAACAAACGAGTTAGCTTCTAATCCATGCGAAACTCATGATTTAGCTTCAAATCAATGCGATCTAGAAGGTTTACCTTCAAATCCATGCTTAACAAATAATTTAGCTACAAACAGTTGGGATATAAGTGATATAGCTTCAAATGCAGAAGATCAAACGAGTTAGCCTCAAAATCCATGCGATAAACTTGATTTAGCTTCAAATCAATGCGAAGTAGAAGGGTGAGCTTCAAATCCATGCAACACAAATGATTTAGCTTCAAATACTTGCGATATAAATGATATAGCTTCAAATGTAGGCGAAACAAACGAGTTAGCTTCTAATCCATGCGAAACTCATGATTTAGCTTCAAATAAATGCGATGTAGAATGTTTACCTTCAAATCCATGCTTAACAAATAATTTAGCTTCAAACACTTGGGATATAAGTGATATAGCTTCAAATGCAGACGATCAAACGAGTTAGCCTCAAAATCCATGCGATAAACTTGATTTAGCTTGAAATCAATGCGAAGTAGAAGGATGAGCTTCAAATCCATGCAACACAAATGATTTAGCTTCAAATAATTGCGATATAAATGATATAGCTTCAAATGTAGGCGAAACAAACGTGTTAGCTTGTAATCCATGCGAAACTCATGATTTAGCTTCAAATCAATGCGATGTAGAAGGTTTACCTTCAAATCCATGCTGAACAAATGATTTAGCTTCAAACACTTGGGATATACGTGATATAGCTTCAAATGCAGGCGAAACAAACGTGTTAGATTGTAATCCATGCGAAACTCATGATTTAGCTTCAAATCAATGCGATGTAGAAGGTTTACCTTCAAATCCATGCTTAACAAATGATTTAGCTTCAAACACTTGGGATATACGTGATATAGCTTCAAATGCAGACGATCAAACGAGTTAGCTTCAAAATCCATGCGATAAACTTGATTTAGCTTCAAATCAATGCGAAGTAGAAGGATTAGCTTAAAATCCATGCAACACAAATGATTTAGCTTCAGACACTTGGGATATAAGTGATATAGCTTCAAATGCAGAAGACACAAACGAGTTATCTTCAAATCCATGCCATGCACTTGATTTAGCTGAAAATCAATGCGATGTAGAAGGTTTAGCTTCAAATCCATGCGAAGCTAATGATTTAGTTTCAGATACTTGCGGTAGAAATGATACAGATTCAAATGCAGACGAAACAAACGAGTTAGCTTCATATCTATGCGAAACACATGATTTTGCTTCAAATCAATGCGATTTAGAAGGTTTACCTTCAAATCCATGCTTAAAAAATGATTTAGCTTCAAACACTTGGGATATAAGTGATATGGCTTCAAATGCAGACGATCAAACGAGTTAGCTTCAAAATCCATGCGATAAACTTCATTTAGCTTCAAATCAATGCGATGTAGAAGGTTTACCTTCAAATCCATGCTTAACAAATGATTTAGCTTCAAATACTTGCGATATAAGTGATATAGCTTCAAATGCAGGCGAAACAAACGTGTTAGCATGTAATCCATGCGAAACTCATGATTTAGCTTCAAATCAATGCGATATAGAAGGTTTACCTTCAAATCCATGCTTAACAAATGATTCAGTTTCAAACACTTGGGATATACGTGATATAGCTTCAAATGCAGACGATCAAACGAGTTAGCTTCAAAATCCATGCGATAAACTTGATTTAGCTTCAAATCAATGCGAAGTAGAAGGATTAGCTTAAAATCCATGCAACACAAATGATCTAGCTTCAAATACTTGCGATATAAATGATATAGCTTCAAATGCAGGCGAAACAAACGTGTTAGCTTCTAATCCATGCGAAACTCATGATTTAGCTTCAAATCAATGCGATGTAGAAGGTTTACCTTCAAATCCATGCTTAACAAATGATTTAGCTTCAAGTACTTGCGATAAAAGTGATATAGCTTCAAATGCAGGCGAAACAAACGTGTTAGCTTCTAATCCATGCGAAGCTCATGATTTAGCTTCAAATCAATGCGATGTAGAAGGTTTACCTTGAAATCCATGCTTAGCAAATAATTTAGCTTCAAACACTTGGGATATTAGTGACATAGCTTCAAATGCAGACGATCAAACGAGTTAGCTTCATAATCCACGCGATAAATTTGATTTATCTTCAAATCAATGCGAAGTAGAAGGATGAGCTTCAAATCCATGCAACACAAATGATTTAGCTTCAAATTCTAGCGATATAAATGATATAGATTCAAATGCAGGCAAAACAAACGTGTTAGCTTCTAATCCATGCGAAAATCATGATTTAGCTTCAAATCAATGCGATGTAGAAGGTTTACCTTCAAATCCATGCTTAACAAATGATTTAGCTTCAAATACTTGGGATATAAATGATATAGCTTCAAATGCAGAAGAAACAAACGGGTTATCTTCAAATCCATGCCATGCACTTGATTTAGCTGAAAATCAATGCAATGTAGAAGGTTTACCTTCAAATCCATGCTTAACAAATGATTTAGATTCAAATACTTGCGATATAAATGATATAGCTTCAAATGCAGAAGAAACAAACGAGTTATCTTCAAATCCATGCCATGCACTTGATTTAGCTGAAAATCAATGCGATGCAGAAGGTTTAGCTTGAAATCCATGCGAAACAAATGATTTAGCATCAGATACTTGCGATTTAAGTGATATAGCTTAAAATGCATGCGAAACAAACGAGTTAGCATCTAATCCATGCGAAACTCATGATTTAGCTTCAAATCAATGCGATGTAGAAGGTTTACCTTCAAATCCATGCTTAACAAATAATTTAGCTTCAAACACTTGGGATATAAATGATATAGCTTGAAATGCAGACGATCAAACGAGTTAGCTTCAAGTCCACGCGAAACAAGTGATTTAGCTTCAGACACTTGCGATATAAGTGATATAGCTTCAAATGCAGACGATCAAACGAGTTAGCTCCAAAATCCATGCGATAAACTTGATTTAGCTTCAAATCAATGCGAAGTAGAAGGATTAGCTTCAAATCCGTGGAACGCAAATGATTTAGCTTCAAATACTAGCGATATAAATGATATAGCTTCAAATGCAGGCGAAACAAACGAGTTAGCTTCTAATCCATGCGAAACTCATGATTTAGCTTCAAATCAATGCGATCTAGAAGGTTTACCTTCAAATCCATGCTTAACAAATAATTTAGCTACAAACAGTTGGGATATAAGTGATATAGCTTCAAATGCAGAAGATCAAACGAGTTAGCCTCAAAATCCATGCGATAAACTTGATTTAGCTTCAAATCAATGCGAAGTAGAAGGGTGAGCTTCAAATCCATGCAACACAAATGATTTAGCTTCAAATACTTGCGATATAAATGATATAGCTTCAAATGTAGGCGAAACAAACGAGTTAGCTTCTAATCCATGCGAAACTCATGATTTAGCTTCAAATAAATGCGATGTAGAATGTTTACCTTCAAATCCATGCTTAACAAATAATTTAGCTTCAAACACTTGGGATATAAGTGATATAGCTTCAAATGCAGACGATCAAACGAGTTAGCCTCAAAATCCATGCGATAAACTTGATTTAGCTTGAAATCAATGCGAAGTAGAAGGATGAGCTTCAAATCCATGCAACACAAATGATTTAGCTTCAAATAATTGCGATATAAATGATATAGCTTCAAATGTAGGCGAAACAAACGTGTTAGCTTGTAATCCATGCGAAACTCATGATTTAGCTTCAAATCAATGCGATGTAGAAGGTTTACCTTCAAATCCATGCTGAACAAATGATTTAGCTTCAAACACTTGGGATATACGTGATATAGCTTCAAATGCAGGCGAAACAAACGTGTTAGATTGTAATCCATGCGAAACTCATGATTTAGCTTCAAATCAATGCGATGTAGAAGGTTTACCTTCAAATCCATGCTTAACAAATGATTTAGCTTCAAACACTTGGGATATCCGTGATATAGCTTCAAATGCAGACGATCAAACGAGTTAGCTTCAAAATCCATGCGATAAACTTGATTTAGCTTCAAATCAATGCGAAGTAGAAGGATTAGCTTAAAATCCATGCAACACAAATGATTTAGCTTCAGACACTTGGGATATAAGTGATATAGCTTCAAATGCAGAAGACACAAACGAGTTATCTTCAAATCCATGCCATGCACTTGATTTAGCTGAAAATCAATGCGATGTAGAAGGTTTAGCTTCAAATCCATGCGAAGCTAATGATTTAGTTTCAGATACTTGCGGTAGAAATGATACAGATTCAAATGCAGACGAAACAAACGAGTTAGCTTCATATCTATGCGAAACACATGATTTTGCTTCAAATCAATGCGATTTAGAAGGTTTACCTTCAAATCCATGCTTAAAAAATGATTTAGCTTCAAACACTTGGGATATAAGTGATATGGCTTCAAATGCAGACGATCAAACGAGATAGCTTCAAAATCCATGCGATAAACTTCATTTAGCTTCAAATCAATGCGATGTAGAAGGTTTACCTTCAAATCCATGCTTAACAAATGATTTAGCTTCAAATACTTGCGATATAAGTGATATAGCTTCAAATGCAGGCGAAACAAACGTGTTAGCATGTAATCCATGCGAAACTCATGATTTAGCTTCAAATCAATGCGATATAGAAGGTTTACCTTCAAATCCATGCTTAACAAATGATTCAGTTTCAAACACTTGGGATATACGTGATATAGCTTCAAATGCAGACGATCAAACGAGTTAGCTTCAAAATCCATGCGATAAACTTGATTTAGCTTCAAATCAATGCGAAGTAGAAGGATTAGCTTAAAATCCATGCAACACAAATGATCTAGCTTCAAATACTTGCGATATAAATGATATAGCTTCAAATGCAGGCGAAACAAACGTGTTAGCTTCTAATCCATGCGAAACTCATGATTTAGCTTCAAATCAATGCGATGTAGAAGGTTTACCTTCAAATCCATGCTTAACAAATGATTTAGCTTCAAATACTTGCGATAAAAGTGATATAGCTTCAAATGCAGGCGAAACAAACGTGTTAGCTTGTAATCCATGCGAAACTCATGATTTAGCTTCAAATCAATGCGATGTAGAAGGTTTACCTTCAAATCCATGCTTAACAAATAATTTAGCTTCAAACACTTGGGATATAAGTGATATAGCTTCAAATGCAGAAGATCAAACGAGTTGGCCTCAAAATCCATGCGATAAACTTGATTTAGCTTCAAATCAATGCGAAGTAGAAGGGTGAGCTTCAAATCCATGCAACACAAATTATTTAGCTTCAAATACTTGCGATATAAATGATATAGCTTCAAATGTAGGCGAAACAAACGAGTTAGCTTCTAATCCATGCGAAACTCATGATTTAGCTTCAAATAAATGCGATGTAGAAGGTTTACCTTCAAATCCAAGCTTAACAAATAATTTAGCTTCATACACTTGGGATATAAGTGATATAGCTTCAAATGCAGACGATCAAACGAGTTAGCATCAAAATCCATGCGATAAACTTGATTTAGCTTGAAATCAATGCGAAGTAGAAGGATGAGCTTCAAATCCATGCAACACAAATGATTTAGCTTCAAATAATTGCGATATAAATGATATAGCTTCAAATGTAGGCGAAACAAACGTGTTAGCTTGTAATCCATGCGAAACTCATGATTTAGCTTCAAATCAATGCGATGTAGAAGGTTTACCTCCAAATCCATGCTTAACAAATGATTTAGCTTCAAACACTTGGGATATACGTGATATAGCTTCAAATGCAGACGATCAAACGAGTTAGCTTCAAAATCCATGCGATAAACTTGATTTAGCTTCAAATCAATGCGAAGTAGAAGGATTAGCTTAAAATCCATGCAACACAAATGATTTAGCTTCAAATACTTGCGATATAAATGACATAGCTTCAAATGCAGGCGAAACAAACGTGTTAGCTTCTAATCCATGCGAAACTCATGATTTAGCTTCAAATCAATGCGATGTAGAAGGTTTACCTTCAAATCCATGCTTAACAAATAATTTAGCTTCAAACACTTGGGATATAAGTGATATAGCTTCAAATGCAGACGATCAAACGAATTAGCTTCAAAATCCATGCGATAAACTTGATTTAGCTTCAAATCAATGCGAAGTAGAAGGATTAGCTTCAAATCCATGCAACACAAATGATTTAGCTTCAGACACTTGGGATATAAGTGATATAGCTTCAAATGCAGAAGACACAAACGAGTTATCTTCAAATCCATGCCATGCACTTGATTTAGCTGAAAATCAATGCGATGTAGAAGGTTTAGCTTCAAATCCATGCGAAGCAAATGATTTAGTTTCAGATACTTGCGGTAGAAATGATACAGATTCAAATGCAGACGAAACAAACGAGTTAGCTTCATATCTATGCGAAACACATGATTTAGCTTCAAATCAATGCGATGTAGAAGGTTTACCTTCAAATCCATGCTTAAAAAATGATTTAGCTTCAAACACTTGGGATATAAGTGATATGGCTTCAAATGCAGACGATCAAACGAGTTAGCTTCAAAATCCATGCGATAAACTTCATTTAGCTTCAAATCAATGCGATGTAGAAGGTTTACCTTCAAATCCATGCTTAACAAATGATTTAGCTTCAAATACTTGCGATATAAGTGATATAGCTTCAAATGCAGGCGAAACAAACGTGTTAGCTTGTAATCCATGCGAAACTCATGATTTAGCTTCAAATCAATGCGATATAGAAGGTTTACCTTCAAATCCATGCTTAACAAATGATTTAGCTTCAAACACTTGGGATATACGTGATATAGCTTCAAATGCAGACGATCAAACGAGTTAGCTTCAAAATCCATGCGATAAACTTGATTTAGCTTCAAATCAATGCGAAGTAGAAGGATTAGCTTAAAATCCATGCAACACAAATGATCTAGCTTCAAATACTTGCGATATAAATGATATAGCTTCAAATGCAGGCGAAACAAACGTGTTAGCTTCTAATCCATGCGAAACTCATGATTTAGCTTCAAATCAATGCGATGTAGAAGGTTTACCTTCAAATCCATGCTTAACAAATAATTTAGCTTCAAACACTTGGGATATAAGTGATATAGCTTCAAATGCAGACGATCAAACGAGTTAGCTTCAAAATCCATGCGATAAACTTGATTTAGCTTCAAATCAATGCGATGTAGAAGGTTTACCTTCAAATCCATGCTTAACAAATGATTTAGCTTCAAATACTTGCGATATAAGTGATATAGCTTCAAATGCAGGCGAAACAAACGTGTTAGCTTCTAATCCAAGCGAAACTCATGATTTAGCTTCAAATCAATGCGATGTAGAAGGTTTACCTTCAAATCCATGCTTAACAAATGATTTAGCTTCAAATACTTGCGATAAAAGTGATATAGCTTAAATGCAGGCGAAACAAACGTGTTAGCTTGTAATCCATGCGAAACTCATGATTTAGCTTCAAATCAATGCGATGTAGAAGGTTTACCTTCAAATCCATGCTTAACAAATAATTTAGCTTCAAACACTTGGGATATAAGTGATATAGCTTCAAATGCAGACGATCAAACGAGTTAGCCTCAAAATCCATGCGATAAACTTGATTTAGTTTGAAATCAATGCGAAGTAGAAGGATGAGATTCAAATCCATGCAACACAAATGATTTAGCTACAAATAATTGCGATATAAATGATATAGCTTCAAATGTAGGCGAAACAAACGTGTTAGCTTGTAATCCATGCGAAACTCATGATTTAGCTTCAAATCAATGCGATGTAGAAGGTTTACCTTCAAATCCATGCTGAACAAATGATTTAGCTTCAAACACTTGGGATATACGTGATATAGCTTCAAATGCAGGCGAAACAAACGTGTTAGATTGTAATCCATGCGAAACTCATGATTTAGCTTCAAATCAATGCGATGTAGAAGGTTTACCTTCAAATCCATGCTTAACAAATAATTTAGCTTCAAACACTTGGGATATAAGTGATATGGCTTCAAATGCAGACGATCAAACGAGTTAGCTTCAAAATCCATGCGATAAACTTCATTTAGCTTCAAATCAATGCGATGTAGAAGGTTTACCTTCAAATCCATGCTTAACAAATGATTTAGCTTCAAATACTTACGATATAAATGATATAGCTTCAAATGCAGGCGAAACAAACGTGTTAGCTTGTAATCCATGCGAAACTCATGATTTAGCTTCAAATCAATGCGATGTAGAAGGTTTACCTCCAAATCCATGCTTAATAAATGATTTAGCTTCAAACACTTGGGATATACGTGATATAGCTTCAAATGCAGACGATCAAACGAGTTAGCTTCAAAATCCATGCGATAAACTTGATTTAGCTTCAAATCAATGCGAAGTAGAAGGATTAGCTTAAAATCCATGCAACACAAATGATCTAGCTTCAAATACTTGCGATATAAATGATATAGCTTCAAATGCAGGCGAAACAAACGTGTTAGCTTCTAATCCATGCAAAACTCATGATTTAGCTTCAAATCAATGCGATGTAGAAGGTTTACCTTCAAATCCATGCTTAACAAATAATTTAGCTTCAAACACTTGGGATATAAGTGATATAGCTTCAAATGCAGAAGATCAAACGAGTTGGCCTCAAAATCCATGCGATAAACTTGATTTAGCTTCAAATCAATGCGAAGTAGAAGGGTGAGCTTCAAATCCATGCAACACAAATTATTTAGCTTCAAATACTTGCGATATAAATGATATAGCTTCAAATGTAGGCGAAACAAACGAGTTAGCTTCTAATCCATGCGAAACTCATGATTTAGCTTCAAATAAATGCGATGTAGAAGGTTTACCTTCAAATCCATGCTTAACAAATAATTTAGCTTCAAACACTTGGGATATAAGTGATATAGCTTCAAATGCAGACGATCAAACGAGTTAGCCTCAAAATCCATGCGATAAACTTGATTTAGTTTGAAATCAATGCGAAGTAGAAGGATGAGCTTCAAATCCATGCAACACAAATGATTTAGCTTCAAATAATTGCGATATAAATGATATAGCTTCAAATGTAGGCGAAACAAACGTGTTAGCTTGTAATCCATGCGAAACTCATGATTTAGCTTCAAATCAATGCGATGTAGAAGGTTTACCTTCAAATCCATGCTGAACAAATGATTTAGCTTCAAACACTTGGGATATACGTGATATAGCTTCAAATGCAGGCGAAACAAACGTGTTAGATTGTAATCCATGCGAAACTCATGATTTAGCTTCAAATCAATGCGATGTAGAAGGTTTACCTTCAAATCCATGCTTAACAAATAATTTAGCTTCAAACACTTGGGATATAAGTGATATGGCTTCAAATGCAGACGATCAAACGAGTTAGCTTCAAAATCCATGCGATAAACTTCATTTAGCTTCAAATCAATGCGATGTAGAAGGTTTACCTTCAAATCCATGCTTAACAAATGATTTAGCTTCAAATACTTACGATATAAATGATATAGCTTCAAATGCAGGCGAAACAAACGTGTAAGCTTGTAATCCATGCGAAACTCATGATTTAGCTTCAAATCAATGCGATGTAGAAGGTTTACCTCCAAATCCATGCCTAATAAATGATTTAGCTTCAAACACTTGGGATATACGTGATATAGCTTCAAATGCAGACGATCAAACGAGTTAGCTTCAAAATCCATGCGATAAACTTGATTTAGCTTCAAATCAATGCGAAGTAGAAGGATTAGCTTAAAATCCATGCAACACAAATGATCTAGCTTCAAATACTTGCGATATAAATGATATAGCTTCTAATGCAGGCGAAACAAACGTGTTAGCTTCTAATCCATGCGAAGCTCATGATTTAGCTTCAAATCAATGCGATGTAGAAGGTTTACCTTGAAATCCATGCTTAGCAAATAATTTAGCTTCAAACACTTGGGATATTAGTGACATAGCTTCAAATGCAGACGATCAAACGAGTTAGCTTCATAATCCACGCGATAAATTTGATTTATCTTCAAATCAATGCGAAGTAGAAGGATGAGCTTCAAATCCATGCAACACAAATGATTTAGCTTCAAATTCTAGCGATATAAATGATATAGATTCAAATGCAGGCAAAACAAACGTGTTAGCTTCTAATCCATGCGAAAATCATGATTTAGCTTCAAATCAATGCGATGTAGAAGGTTTACCTTCAAATCCATGCTTAACAAATGATTTAGCTTCAAATACTTGGGATATAAATGATATAGCTTCAAATGCAGAAGAAACAAACGGGTTATCTTCAAATCCATGCCATGCACTTGATTTAGCTGAAAATCAATGCGATGTAGAAGGTTTACCTTCAAATCCATGCTTAACAAATGATTTAGATTCAAATACTTGCGATATAAATGATATAGCTTCAAATGCAGAAGAAACAAACGAGTTATCTTCAAATCCATGCCATGCACTTGATTTAGCTGAAAATCAATGCGATGCAGAAGGTTTAGCTTGAAATCCATGCGAAACAAATGATTTAGCATCAGATACTTGCGATTTAAGTGATATAGCTTAAAATGCAGGCGAAACAAACGAGTTAGCATCTAATCCATGCGAAACTCATGATTTAGCTTCAAATCAATGCGATGTAGAAGGTTTACCTTCAAATCCATGCTTAACAAATAATTTAGCTTCAAACACTTGGGATATAAATGATATAGCTTGAAATGCAGACGATCAAACGAGTTAGCTTCAAGTCCACGCGAAACAAGTGATTTAGCTTCAGACACTTGCGATATAAGTGATATAGCTTCAAATGCAGACGATCAAACGAGTTAGCTCCAAAATCCATGCGATAAACTTGATTTAGCTTCAAATCAATGCGAAGTAGAAGGATTAGCTTCAAATCCGTGGAACGCAAATGATTTAGCTTCAAATACTAGCGATATAAATGATATAGCTTCGAATGCAGGCGAAACAAACGAGTTAGCTTCTAATCCATGCGAAACTCATGATTTAGCTTCAAATCAATGCGATCTAGAAGGTTTACCTTCAAATCCATGCTTAACAAATAATTTAGCTACAAACAGTTGGGATATAAGTGATATAGCTTCAAATGCAGAAGATCAAACGAGTTAGCTTCAAAATCCATGCGATAAACTTGATTTAGCTTCAAATCAATGCGAAGTAGAAGGATTAGCTTAAAATCCATGCAACACAAATGATTTAGCTTCAAATACTTGCGATATAAATGACATAGCTTCAAATGCAGGCGAAACAAACGTGTTAGCTTGTAATCCATGCGAAACTCATGATTTAGCTTCAAATCAATGCGATGTAGAAGGTTTACCTTCAAATCCATGCTGAACAAATGATTTAGCTTCAAACACTTGGGATATACGTGATATAGCTTCAAATGCAGGCGAAACAAACGTGTTAGATTGTAATCCATGCAGAAAACTCATGATTTAGCTTCAAATCAATGCGATGTAGAAGGTTTACCTTCAAATCCATGCTTAACAAATGATTTAGCTTCAAACACTTGGGATATACGTGATATAGCTTCAAATGCAGACGATCAAACGAGTTAGCTTCAAAATCCATGCGATAAACTTGATTTAGCTTCAAATCAATGCGAAGTAGAAGGATTAGCTTAAAATCCATGCAACACAAATGATTTAGCTTCAGACACTTGGGATATAAGTGATATAGCTTCAAATGCAGAAGACACAAACGAGTTATCTTCAAATCCATGCCATGCACTTGATTTAGCTGAAAATCAATGCGATGTAGAAGGTTTAGCTTCAAATCCATGCGAAGCTAATGATTTAGTTTCAGATACTTGCGGTAGAAATGATACAGATTCAAATGCAGACGAAACAAACGAGTTAGCTTCATATCTATGCGAACACATGATTTTGCTTCAAATCAATGCGATTTAGAAGGTTTACCTTCAAATCCATGCTTAAAAAATGATTTAGCTTCAAACACTTGGGATATAAGTGATATGGCTTCAAATGCAGACGATCAACCGAGATAGCTTCAAAATCCATGCGATAAACTTCATTTAGCTTCAAATCAATGCGATGTAGAAGGTTTACCTTCAAATCCATGCTTAACAAATGATTTAGCTTCAAATACTTGCGATATAAGTGATATAGCTTCAAATGCAGGCGAAACAAACGTGTTAGCATGTAATCCATGCGAAACTCATGATTTAGCTTCAAATCAATGCGATATAGAAGGTTTACCTTCAAATCCATGCTTAACAAATGATTCAGTTTCAAACACTTGGGATATACGTGATATAGCTTCAAATGCAGACGATCAAACGAGTTAGCTTCAAAATCCATGCGATAAACTTGATTTAGCTTCAAATCAATGCGAAGTAGAAGGATTAGCTTAAAATCCATGCAAAACAAATGATCTAGCTTCAAATACTTGCGATATAAGTGATATAGCTTCAAATGCAGGCGAAACAAACGTGTTAGCTTCTAATCCATGCGAAACTCATGATTTAGCTTCAAATCAATGCGATGTAGAAGGTTTACCTTCAAATCCATGCTTAACAAATGATTTAGCTTCAAATACTTGCGATAAAAGTGATATAGCTTCAAATGCAGGCGAAACAAACGTGTTAGCTTGTAATCCATGCGAAACTCATGATTTAGCTTCAAATCAATGCGATGTAGAAGGTTTACCTTCAAATCCATGCTTAACAAATAATTTAGCTTCAAACACTTGGGATATAAGTGATATAGCTTCAAATGCAGAAGATCAAACGAGTTGGCCTCAAAATCCATGCGATAAACTTGATTTAGCTTCAAATCAATGCGAAGTAGAAGGGTGAGCTTCAAATCCATGCAACACAAATTATTTAGCTTCAAATACTTGCGATATAAATGATATAGCTTCAAATGTAGGCGAAACAAACGAGTTAGCTTCTAATCCATGCGAAACTCATGATTTAGCTTCAAATAAATGCGATGTAGAAGGTTTACCTTCAAATCCAAGCTTAACAAATAATTTAGCTTCAAACACTTGGGATATAAGTGATATAGCTTCAAATGCAGACGATCAAACGAGTTAGCCTCAAAATCCATGCGATAAACTTGATTTAGCTTGAA